>NC_057800.1:317016557-317051965 GCF_018294505.1 Triticum aestivum | reverse complement strand
ACCCCAACTCCGGCGAACAGTGTTTCCGGCGAGCGTCTCGAAGTCCGTGCAGATCTGGATCTAAAAATCTCGAGGGTTGACTTTTTGCCCGAAACCCTAGTTCATATTGCCATGTTCATCGCATCGTAACTTTGCACCCGTAGCTCCGTTTTGGGCATATAGCATATCAAAATGTTCGTCTCAGAGAGTACATCATTTCATTCTATTGCATCATTTTCAGTTGAGTTCATCTTGATGCCCGAAATGCTGTTAGGAGAGTGCTACTTGAGATATTTGTCAGATCTACTGCTCCATTTAGATATTTGTCATTTTTGCCATGATTATTGTGTGCATGATATGCCCATGAGCTCTACATATGTTTTGTTAAGGGTTTTGCCATCTTTCTAGAGGTGCAAGCCATGTATTTTTGTGATGTGTGTGGTGACTAGAACAAGCTTGCAAAGTGAGGCACATGGTAATGCTGATTTCAGGGACTTAGCATTTCCACTAAGTCCTTCAGCTGTTTATCTCATATGGCCATATGTTCATGTTGTTTCCTAGTGATCTGTGCCTCTTTTGAGGATGATCAGTAAGGATGTTTTGTTAATCTTGTAGTGCTCTATCCATCCATGTCTTTTTTTGCAATTATGGAGCACCCTAGCTTGAGTCAATCGAGCTCTACTTTTGCTACTTCGTGAATCTGGGCAGATTGTCTACTTGTTAGCGATTTTGCCGAGGATGTTGTAGTTGATCCGTGCATGCTATGCTATTGTTCTTGCCATGTCTAGCTTGCATTTTGTGTGTTCTTGATGAGTGTATGCTTAGCTTGTCATGACTTGCTCTGTAGTGAGTGCATCGAGCTCGTAAACATGCCATTTGATACCTGTTTCAGCATGCTACAGTTTTCACTAAGTATGTGATCTGATTATGTTTTTGCCATGTTCACATGCTTGCAAATGTATTTTCTGATCCCTTTTGGCTCAAGATCACTAAGGGACTTTTGTTAAGCTCTTTGAGTAGCTCCATGCCATGCTTTACTTTGCCATGTTGAGGTCCTGTAGCATATAGTTTTGTTGCTCCGAAGAGTGCTATCTGATCTGAAATTCCAGACAAGTGTTAATTTCACTAAGTCTGAGATCTGTTTACCATATGCATTTTTTCCATGCTTGTTTGAACCGGTTAATGGATGAATGGGCCGTAGCTCAGTGCTAGACTTTTATTAAGCATCATGAATGCATCCCTGCCATGTATTTTTATGCCATGTTCGAGTGCTTTAGCATGTTCATCTTGTTGTATTTAGATGGCTACTTGCTGTAAATCGCAGAACGTGGTCATATTTGAATCGCATACACACAATAATTCCGATTCCAGCGTTCTTTACATCGTTTTCAAGCGATTTCATCTCATCTTTCCAGTGGCATACTTGGATTCCCAAGTTGAGGCCAGGTTCATGCATCCCTTGTCAAATCTTGCATATGCGTCCCGCATCGCATCCCGCATAGCATACCATCTTTGCATCATGTTGTTTGAGCTTTGCACGTGGTTGATTGTGTTCCGTTTGCTTGTTTTTCTTGTTTGGGTAGAGCCGGGAGACGAGTTCGCTAACGAGGAGCCCGTTGAGTTTGCTTTCGAGGATCCAGTCAACTCTGACAACTTTGCAGGCAAGATGATCATACCCTCGAAATCACTACTATCTTTGCTATGCTAGATGCTCGCTCTTTTGCTATGCCAATGATACGATGCCTACCACTTGCTTTCAAGCCTCCCAAATTGCCATGTCAAACCTCTAACTCACCATGTCCTAGCAAACCGTTGATTGGCTATGTTACCACTTTGCTCAGCCCCTCTTATAGCGTTGCTAGTTGCAGGTGAAGATTGGAGACTGTTCCTTGTTGGAACATTTATTTACTTGTTGGGATATCATTATATTGCCACGTTATCTTAATGCATCTATATACTTGGTAAAGGGTGGAAGGCTCGGCCTCTCGCCTAGTGTTTTGTTCCACTCTTGCCGCCCTAGTTTCCGTCATATCGGTGTTATGTTCCCGGATTTTGCGTTTCTTACACGGTTGGGTTATAATGCGAACCCCTTGATAGTTCGCCTTGATTAAAGCATTTCCAGCAATGCCCAACCTTGGTTTTACCATTTGCCACCTAGCCTCTTTTTCCCTTTGGTTTCCGGAGCCCGAGGGTCATCTTATTTTAAACCCCCCCGGGCCAGTGCTCCTCTGAGTGTTGGTCCACCTGTCAGCTCCCGGTGGCCACCAGGGGCAACTCTGGGCTGGCCTACCCGTACCTAAGACAATCTGAGTGTGCCCTGAGAAAGAGATATGTGCAGCTCCTATTGGGATTTGTCTGCACATTCGGGCGGTGTTGCTAGTCTTGTTTTAACCTGTCGAAGTGTCTTGAAGAACCGAGATACCGAGTCTGATCGGAACGTCTCGGGAGGAGGTCTATTCCTTCGTTGACTATGAGAGATTGTCATGGGCTAAGTTGGGACTCCCCTGCAGGGATTTGAACTTTCGAAAGCCGTGCCCGTGGTTATGGGCAGATGGGAATTTGTTAATGTCCGGTTGTAGATAACTTGAACCTTAACTTAATTAAAATGAATCAACTGAGTGTGTTACCATGATGGCCTCTTCTCGGCGGAGTTAGTGGACACGGTGTTGGAGTAATGCTTGGGCAGGTTGCTCTCTAGTTTCTCGCTCGCGCTTTGCCTCCTCTTCTCGCCCTCTTTTGCGAATAGGTTAGCCACCATATATGCTAGTCGCTTGCTGCAGCTCCACTTATATTTACCTTGCCTAACCTATTAAGCTTAAATAGTCTTGATCGCGAGGGTGCGAGATTGCTGAGTCCCTGTGGCTCACAGATTACTATTACACCAGATGCAGGGCCTGATGATTCCGCTCCAGGTGACGCGCTCGAGCTCAAGTGGGAGTTCGACGAAGACTCTCAACGATACTATGTTTCTTTTCCTGATGATCAGTAGTGGTGCCCTGTTGGGGGTGATCGGGACCGTGTCGCTTGTTGGGTTATATTTTATTTTGGCGCCGTAGTCGGGCCATGAGTGTTTGGTTGATGTAATGTTATTTATGTACTTGATTGACGTGGCGAGTGTAATCCAACTATGTTATCTCCCCTTTTATTATCTATATTACATGGGATGTTGTGAAGATTGCCTGACTTGCGACATATGCCTTCAATGCGATTATGCCTCTAAGTCGTGGCTCGACACGTGGGAGATATAGTCGCATCGAGGGTGTTACAAGTTAGTAATCAGAGCCTTCCCCGACCTTAGGAGCCCCATTGCTTGATCGTTTTTAGCGGCCGAGTTGTGTCTAGAAAAATGTTTTGAGTCGGTTAGGAATTATATATTGGAGAGTTTAGGAATTCTTTTTACTTCCCAGTCTCCTCATCGCTCTGGTAAGGCATCCTGACGTAGAGTTTTGACTCTTCTCTTCTCAAATTTCACTAAATTTTTTTAGGATCACGCGGGTATCTTGGAATCGTTCCGATGGTTTTATGACGAGAATATTGTCTTGGTGCCTCCTGTCAAAGGTTTTGTGGAAGTGTCCCGGGGAGTTGAGCTCTGAGGTGTTGTCGTCATAATTTTATCGTTGCAGTTCTGGAATACCTGAGTTTAGTACGCCGACATCGAAAATCTCTTTTATGCAGTTCGTTGGTGAGATAACCTCGACCCCCCCAGTACTGGGGCGGGAGTTCGGGAGTATCGCCATAACTTGTATAACGGATGCTTTTCAAAGGTTGAGGTAGATGGTTTCCGAAGTTTTCTCGGTTATGTGTTGAAGGATGGATACAGCTGGATGTAGGATTTGCTAGATTTGGGTGAGATATTATGCTTCCCCTGTATCCCCAACACCTGATTGCATAACCAGAAAGGTTCGGGAGTTTCATAGGTGGGAATTCTCGTAGCTCTAGTTATTCTTCCACGGATATTTGGTTTGAGATTGGGATTTCTTACCGAGTATTCGTTCTTGATACGTTCCTTCTTGATTTATTTCTCTACCTAAATTCTAAGTGGCTTCTCAATTTATGGATATGTGACCATTTCAAGAGAAATGCATTCGTTCATTTTGTTCGGATGTGAAGACTATATGTTGCAATTTTCATTCCATTGGATTCAGCTTCTTTTATCTGTCTATGTGCTAACGGTGGTCAACCTCTTCAGGATGGCTCCCGCTAAGAGCACCAATCAGAATCAGAATCAAGATCCGCCACCACCTCCTCCTCCTCCGAAGGCATGGCAAGCTGTGATGGCCGCAACCAATGCAAACACACAGTTGATCATGCAAATTCTTCAAGAGCGTAATCAAGGCAACCAAGGGAACCAAGGCAACAATCAGAATCACTTTGCTACACTCAACCAGTTCCTTGCTAACGGGCCAAAGATTTTCAGCAATTGTGTTGAGGCAACCGATGCTGACGATTGGCTCATGGATCTGTGCAAGCATTTCGAGTGCAGTAACGTTAGGCCTGAGGACTTCGTCAAGTTTGCTTCCTTCCAACTCAAAGATCAAGCTGCAGAATGGTTCCAGCAGTACAAGGACTCCAGAGGTGGACGTGTGATCACTTGGGATGAATTCCGTCAAGATTTCAGAGCTCACCATATCGCTCAGAGCGTGGTTGAAAGCAAGCGTGAGGAATTCCGCAACCTGAAGCAAGGCTCTTTGTCTGTCTATGACTACAACAAGTTCTTCCAGAAGCTCGCCCGCTTTGCCAAGCAGGACGTCCCTGATGAGAAGAGCATGATATACCATTTCAGGGGTGGTCTCAGAGAAGAAATTCAGCTAGCTCTTGTTCTCTTTGAGCCCTTGAGGTACGATGAGTTCTACAACATGGCATTGAAGCAAGAGGCTGCTCAATTGAGGTATGATGCTTCGAAGAAGCGAGTCAGAGACACTACTCCTTCTTCCTGTACTCAAGTGGCCAAGAAGCAGGAGTATTGGCTTCCTCCTCCGTTCCGTCAGCCGTATCAGCAGAAGAGCAAAGGTGGCAGTGGATCTTCCCACCCACCCAACCCTAGCTTTCAGAACAAGACTTCGTCTCAAGCTCCAAGATCGAGTGCTCCGTATCACCGTCCGCTTTCAAAGGTCACGTGCAACAAGTGCCAACAGAAGGGTCACTATGCCAACAAGTGTCTCAATCAGAGGCGTCTTCCTCCTCCTCCTGTGAGATCAACAACTACAGCTGTGGTCAAGCATAACCCCAAGCACGCCAAGGTCAACTTGATGAATGCAGCTCATGCAGAGACTCATCAGATGTCATTATGGGTAACCTTCCTGTTAACGATGTTCCTGCAAAAGTTCTTTTTGACACGGGTGCATCGCATTGTTTCATCTCGAGACCGTTTTCATCTAAGCATGGTTTTGCTTTGCAAAATTTGCCTAGTCCATTAGCAGTTGTCTCTCCCGGTAGGCACATGCATGCTAACTCCATTGCTCCGGATGTTACTATCACATTGGGTGACTACAAGTTTCTGGATTCTCCAATGGTTCTTGGTGACTCGGATATTGATCTTATTCTCGGAATGGATTGGCTTTCTAAGCACAAGGCGCATCTTGATTGTGCTGCCAGGCAGATTCAATTGACTCATTCGTTTGAGGATGTAATTATCTTTGCCGCTCGTGATGATACCATCCGTCTGTTTTCTCTCAATGAGAAGGGTGAACTAGATGCTATCTCGCAAATTCCAGTTGTTTGCGAATATCAAGACGTTTTTCCAGAAGAGCCTCCAGGAATGCCTCCGCACCGGCCAGTTGAATTCGTCATTGATCTTGAGCCTGGTACGGAACCTGTGTGCAAGCGTCCTTACAAGCTCGGACCTGAAGAGTTGAAGGAGCTGAAGAAGCAACTCGATATTCAAGAGAGAATGGGTCTCATCCGGCCTAGTTCTTCTCCGTGGGGTTGTGGTTTTCTTTTTGTGAAGAAGAAGGATGAAACCGGTGAACATCAGCTTCTCGGAAATGACTTAATCACAGAGGCAGAGGAGATGTGCAAAGTCATTCGAGATAACCTCAAAGCAGCCCAATCCCGCCAGAAGAGCTACTATGATAGTAAGCACCGTGATTTGGCTTTCGAGATCGGAGATCATGTTTACCTCCGCGTCTCTCCTATGAAAGGTACTCGTCGCTTCGGTATCAAAGGGAAGCTTGCCCCCAGATACGTGGGACCTTTCAAGATTGTCAGCAAGAGAGGCGATCTCGCCTATCAACTCGAGCTTCCTTCAAACTTTGCAAATGTTCATGACATGTTCCATGTCTCTCAGCTCCGAGAGTGCTTCAAGACTCCTGACCGCACCGTCAACTTCGAGGACATTGAGCTCCAAGAAGATCTCTCTTATCGTGAGCACCCCGTTACCATGAAAGTCTTCAAAACGTGGAAGTTTCGAAGACAAACGATAGAAATAAACCTATTACCATGCAGCGGAAGGTAGACTACACTAGGCAATCCATAGTCAAGTATTCAATGGAGTGAGAGCACAATGACTAATAGCCGCAATGTAGTAAGGATCAGGTAGGAAGATATTATGAAGCCAAACAGAACATGCAGTCACTCAGTGAAGACAAAAGATAGTGCAAACATACAATGACTTCACAAGGAGTAACAGTAAGTAAAGGGAAGGGAAGGATGAAACCAGTGACTCGTTGAAGACAATGATTTGTTGGACCAGTTCCAGTTGTTGTGACAACTGTATGTCTGGTTAGGGCGGCTAGGTATTTAAACCTGAGGACACACAGTCTCGGACACCCAGTCCTGAACACGCAGCTCAGGACACCCAGTCCTCACCGTATTCCCCTTGAGCTAAGGTCACACGGACCTCGTCCAATCACTCTGGTAAGTCTTCAAGGTAGACTCACAAACCTTCACAGACTTCGTTCACCGGCGATCAACAATGTCTCTTGGATGCTCAGAACGCGACGCCTAACCGGCTGGAGGATTCACAGTCCTCAAGTGTAATAAGTCTTCAGATCACACAGACAAGAAGACTTAAGTGATACCTAATTCTCTTTGGCTCTGGGTGGTTAGGGCTTTATCCTCGCAAGGAATTCTCTCTCAAAGGCTTCGAGGCAGGTTGCTCTCAAACGACAAAAGCCGTATTCTAACTCTGAGTAGCCAACCGTTTCTGGTTATAGGGGGTGGGCTATTTATAGCCACTAGGAAACACGACCTGATTTGTCCGAAATGACCCTGGGTCACTAAGGAACTGACACGTGTTCCAACGGTCAAATTTCAAACTCACACGGAAACTTTACTTGGGCTACAAGCAAAGCTGACTTGTTGACTCTGGACAAGATTTGCTCTCATAGTCTTCACTCGAAGACATAGGTTTTGGTTAAGCTTCACTTCAGTCATTCTGACTGGTTCTCTTGGACCCCACTTAACAGTACGGTGGTTCCTATGACTCAACAAAGAAGAAAAAGAACTACGAAAGATCTAAGTCTTCGAGCTCCATAGGCTTCATGCGATGTATTCTCTTGTCATAGTCTTCAATGTGAATATCGTCATATACCACCTTTGACATCAATGTCTTCATACATTTTTAGGGGTCATCTCTAGTAGGAAAACCGAATCAATGAGGGACTTCTACCTGTGTTATCCTGCAATTCTCACAAACACATTAGACCCTCAACTAGGTTTGTCGTCAATACTCCAAAACCAACTAGGGGCGGCACTAGATGCACTTACAATCTCCCCCTTTTTGGTGATTGATGACAAACTAGTTGAAGTTTTCAATGGGGAATATAATATGTGAAATTGTAAAGGATAAGGAATTGTCTTCATAAGTTGCACGGGCTCCCCCTGAAGATGTGCATATAAGTAATTTGCTTTTAGAATGCAAATGCACATGGCAGGTTGTGATTGTGGAGATCCTCTTCAACTTATGATGACAATCCACTATGCATGTGAAGGTATGTGAAGATAATGACATGCATAATGGAAAATGGACGTCTGCAAAATGATCTAAGTGCGGAATTTATCATCGCACATGTGGAATTTATCATCGCATCACAAGGTGGCGAATTAGTAGCAGACAACCATCGAGTTTAAGTGTTACAACTCAAAGAACCAAATGTATCAAAACGAGAGTTGTAAACACGAAGCAAAATATAAAGCACCCGCCCATATGGACCCGCTTGAAGACTATCAAACTCATATGCTTCTCCCCCTTTTGTCAGTAAGGACCAAAAAGGTTCGAAGACATAAAGCATCTACTCGTTCCCATGAAGAGTAGGTGAAGCAGCAGGGTCGTCGGTGGTGTTCAGTGGTGCAGAAGAACTTGGAGAGGTGTTGAAGCATGCTGAAGGAGGTGGCGGTGAAGTAACATCGTCTGCATCCTCGATCACTCTAGCATTCACAGTTGCAGCAGAGGAAGAGAACTCAGAGTCTTCAAGAGATGGAGTTCGTCGCAGCACTGCCCTTCGCGGAGGTGTGGAGTCAAACTTAAAGCGTTCAGAGAAGCCATCCTCTTGAAGATCATCTTCAGAGCACATTAGCGTCAGCCCTTTCCAGGTGCATCGAGAGGTTTCGTGTGCAACAAAGGCATTCTTGGTGGCAAGATTGCGAATGCGATTAACATCCACCAAGATGCTTTGCATTTGACGCTTCAGCCAGTCATGATGCCTATCCTGTTTCTGATGAAGAGCCACAAGAAGCTCTCGGTCATTGAGAACACGAGTGCGCTTCTTGGGTCGTTGGGTAATGGTGCTATCAGTGGCTTCAGTGAGAGCAGGATGCGGTGCACGTGTAGTTCCAGCCAAAGGATACACACGAGTGACTTCTTCAACTCCTTCAATGTTCTGAGAAAAACTTTGATGCTCCGCATTTTGAAGACTTAGAGGTTCCTTGGCAGGCTCAGGATAAATTGCTTCAACAGACATATCCACATCAGGCAAAAAGATCCGATGATGGCGAGCAGATGGCTGATATGAGATGGCGGAGTGGAGTTTGATCAGCCGCATTATCCATGGAGCGTAGAACTTCAAGCCAAAAAGATCAGAGCATGATGCAGCAAGTTGGCGGATGAAGAAGTCCTATGCATTGAAGCATTTGCCATGAAGAATATAGAAGACCAAAGTCTTCATTGCACCTTCCAGCTTGGCATGTGGAGAATGTCCTTTGATGGGCCAGAGAGTTTGCTGTATGATGTGATAGATAGTCCTTGGCAGATACTCAAGGTCTTCAACAAAGAACTCCGTGGGATATGCAACATCTTGGGGCAATGGCTTCATCATACTGAGCATCTGACTCATGTTAGGTTCAGGCTTCAGAAATATGCTCTCCACAGCTTCACTGTGAAGCTGACAGCCATGTTCGTAGAGATCGCCAGGAGTGGGCAGACCAGTGAGCTCAATGATGTCAAAGGCTTTGGCTTCGTGATGAACATTTCCTGTCATCCACTCCAGGACCCAAGTCTTCGGATCTCTGTTGTACCCACGGATGTGAAGTGTGGCATATAATTGGAGCAGCAACTCTTCATTCCAATGCTCTTGGTCGGTGACGAACGGCAGCAATCCAACCTCTTTGAAGCAATCCAGAGCTTCTTCCAGATAGGGCAGGCCAACTATTGCTTCAATGTCAAGATGCTTATGTGGGAAGATGCGACCTTGATTGTATAGAATGCAGGAGTAATAGCTTCGCTGCAGATAGCTCCAGAACCGATCAGATGATATTCTTTCCCTTGAGTAGGGGTTCCTGGAGCTATTGAAGAAAGTGTTGTCTGCTTTGAATCCATTGATATTGAAGGATCCAAGTGCTGATGCAGGACCTGGAAACCTGGGCAATGTTGGGATTGTCTTCTGAACCTGAGGCCTGAGCTCAACATGATAGTCGAACTGAGGACCAGCAACAGGCGCAGGAACAGAAGCAATGGGATCAGTGGCTTTGCTGACTTCTGGTGCTTGGGTTGGTGAAGGCTCCACATTAGCTTCAGCCATGACAGTGTCATTGGCTTCATAGGTGTTAGTGGTGGCAGCCTCGAGATTCTCAACCTCCACTAGACGAGCTGGAGGGTCGGTCACAGTCATGTTCTCCTCGAGAACAGCTTCTTGGTGAGACAGGGGAGTAGCAGCTTGTGGGGCTTCGTCTTCATCGGCTGATGCAGCCAGAATGTCTTCAGCAGCTTTAGCTTCAGACGCAGAGACTGGAGGCCTTGGTCCTTTGCGAAGCCTGCGCAACGCTCGCGACGCCTGTGGAGTTGGTGTTGGCTGGGCCTCAAAGTCTTCTTCCTCTTGTGGGTGATCAGCCCATGAAGCATCCTGAGCAATTGGCGTTAGAGGACGACCAATGCTGATGAGTTTGCTATGCGTTAGCACAGGCGATGATACCTGTTGTTGCTCAAGCTGAGGAAGGACTGCATCATCTTCAACATGGTCATGGTGACCAATGTCTTCAGCAACGATGGGATCAGCTGCTGGAAAGTCTTCAGCCTCATGAGCCTCTGTGAAAGCAGGCTCATGGACAGTCAGTTGACATTCTTGTGGTTCAGCGTCAGGGTGAACCATGGAGATGGGTTAAACAATCAAGGGCTCTGTGGGAGCAGCCTGTTCCTTCTTGGTCTTTCGCTTCTTCATGGAGGGGGCAGTAGCAGAGGCTTCAGGATGTTTCCTCTTCCTTGCTTCAGCCTCAGAAGTCCTCGTCTTCTTCAGTTCTGAAGCAGTAGACCTGGCTTTTGGCTTCGAGCCAGTCATGCTAGTTGGGAAGACAATGGGAACTGCTTCCTACCTTGGTGCGTCGGGTTCAGCCGCAGCGGGCGTCTTCTTCTTCTTTGCAGCCATCCTGGGGTCGATGCCAGGACGCCCAAGGGCCTTGCACTTCTCAGCCTCATTGTAGGCTTGCACACACCTGTCAGCCAGGACCTTCATGCGCTCACGAGAACCCTGAGCTTCTGCACGTTTCTTGGGAAAGGCTTCCTTGAGCTCGTGCAGCATAATCTTGAAGTTCTTCACCTCTTGCACGCTGAGCTTGGCCATATACTTCTTGAACTGAGATTTCTCAAAGTCAATCTTCTGCTTTAGTTCAACAATGCGTTGGGTGATAGCTAACTCTGAAGCAATGGCGCCATGGAAGGTGACACTGAGGCCAATGGGAAGTTGCAGATCGTCCAAGCTGATGTTGGGCGTGTCAAACAATTCATCAATGAAGTTTTGGATGATTGCCACATCAAAGAGAGGCAGATTATTGAAGATTTCTGCTTCTTCTTTGCTCTTGATCAGTTGCTTAAGAGCATCATCTGCAAGATCTTCATCACTGGATAGATCAATGGCATCATTACGCAGAACAGCAGCAACTGTCAGTTCTTGGATGGTGTGTGGCGAAGGCATCTTGACCTTCTGGGGCTTGGAGGTGCATGAAAAATCTTTAGACTGCACACTGTCTTCAGGAGGTGCAGTTGCCAGTGGCTTTGCCCATGAGATTTTTAGAACAGAGGCAGGCTTTGAAGCTTTAGGCTGCTTCTTTGGCTTCGGCGCTGCAGGCGCTTCATCTGATTCAGCGTCATCTGCAGGCTCATTCACGGCCGTCCCTTGAACCAAGATATGGGCGATGAGACCTTCAAGGTTGTAGAAAGGACCGATGACATTGGGTTCTGCATCTCGTGTGCCGTCAGCCCTTGGAGCAGAAAGACCAGGGTTGAAGTCTAGTCCCAATGTCTTCTTGTTCTGCTTTGCTAAGTTCTGGGCGAACCGGAAGTTGCGCTTGAACAGAATGTCGTCAGGACACCATAGTAGTGACGATGAGTGTGCATCTGCAGGCTGTGGCCCACGGACCATGCAGGGATAGAGGCCTTGTGCAATGGCTTCATCTCTGGTCCTGGGTTGAAGATTTTGTAGAGGATGTCTCCCCATGGTCTCTTGATGGCATTCTTTTCAGCATATTCCTTTGTCACAAATCTGTACTTGAACCACTATTCTTCCCAATAGCGTCGAATCCATTGGATTCGTGTCTTGCGTTGATTGTAATCCTGTTCAGGATCTGTCTTGTACAGCTCTGAGAGGTCATCGGGTAGATCTCTTGATGTTTCTCCATGACGCTTTCTACCACCCTTCCTTGCTGATTTCTCTGAAGCCATGAACTTTAAACCGAAGGGCTTCAATACGTTCAAAGGCTTCAAAGGCTTTCGCTTGCTGGACAGACAGGAACTGGCTTCGGGAGAATTTATGTGATACTGTAAGAATTCTGCAAATGAATGTAGACTATGAGAACCAAGGGATTCTCCCACGGACATGTACCTGTGACAGCATTAAGGTGCGAGGGAAGGGGAAGAGGTCATATGCATTCTTAGAAGATTTTGAAGATAAATTAGTTTAGAAGACATTGACCTCATCGTGCGAAGACATTCACTCATAGATAAGGAGTTGGTCCAGATTTGTACGAATCCATGGATCAGTACAAGTGAGGAATCTAACTACTTTGTGAAGCATAAGTGAATATACTAGGCATGTTATGAGATGCAGTATGAAAGAGATCCAACTTGTGTGAATAGAAACTGCTTGTGGTAGAAAGTGATAAAGCTATAGGATCAAAGGGGCCGTAAAAAGGAAGTTTTATTTACCACACGAAGAACTGCTAGACGGAGTGGAAGAGGAGGCCGAGCAGTTCGATCTTCCGTGTCCTAACTTGGCGACGGAGGACACCTACGGCGACGGCGGAGAGGACGACGTCCGCGGTCGGCATGAAGACAGCGTCGGAGAGGTTGCGGCAGTGAAGCGCTTTGTCGCCGGCATCGCCGAGGGCTAGCGGTGGCGCTAGGGTTCATGTGAGAGTGGAAGAAGAGATAATGACTGTGGTGAGGCGTGTATTTATAGGGACAGGGGCGGCTCAGTGTTATTACATAGGTGCCCCTGGCGATTCATATTTGAGGAACACGTGGCCATCATGCAGCATATCGGGGGTTATTCCACGTCCCACGCACGCCTGGATTGTCGGGTGGTCGTTCCCACTTCTCCGGGTTTCAGGTGAAGGAATGAGCATTGAAAACGGACTTAATGTTTGTCTCTGTATCTTCTGCTGACAAGGACGCAGAGAAGACATTCGACAGTTTCAATAGAATGCATATGATTTGGAGAGATAGAGTTTGAGATATAAAGCATAGAGAGGTTAGGGTCCGATCACATTCACTTAGTTCAAAAGATTCAACAAGAAGACATAGCTATAAGTGAATGCTGTAGAGGATAGAACACTAGTATATATATAATCAACATAGTGAAGATAATCATGAAGACATGTTGAGATTGAAGCCAAACCGAATGTGAAGACATAGCAAATGTAACGCCATGAGTGAAACACTTCAAACAGAAAATTTGGTGGTGGCGTTACCCACCGTATAGGAAGTATTAGACCCAGAAACGGCGCACAATTATCGTGGCGCTCCAAAGTCAAATTCCACATTAATGTATTCACACTTAGAATGTATGTCTTCATTGATTGAAGATATACTTTACTTCGTGCGTTGCACATCTAAGTCATCAATATGCATAAGTGTTAGGATGTGTGCCTGATCACAGGACATTTGAGGATTCCAAGATATTTAGCTCACATCGTAACTTGCAAAATCTCTTCTCATCGAAGGGCTTGGTGAAGATATCTGCCAATTGCTCTTCAGTGTTGACGTGTATGATATCAATATCTTCCTTCACAACATGATCTCTGAGAAAGTGATGACGAATTTCAATGTGCTTTGTCTTCGAGTGCTGAACTAGGTTGTTGGCAATCTTGATGGCGCTTTCGTTGTCGCAGTAGAGTGGCACTTGCTTCAGATGAATGCCATAGTCCTTGAGTGTTTGCTTCATCCACAGAAGCTGAGCGCAGCAAGATCCAGCAGCAATGTATTCAGATTCAGCAGTGGAGAGAGATACACAGTTCTGCTTCATTGAAGACCAACATACAAGTGATCGTCCTAGAAAATGACATGTGCCTGATGTAGACTTGCGATCCACTTTGTCACCAGCATAATCAGCATCCGAGAATCCAACCAGATCAAACTCTGAGCCCTTTGGATACCATAATCCTAAAGTTGGGGTGTGAGCCAAATATTGAAGAATTCACTTCACAGCTAAGTGATGCGACTCCTTTGGTGCCGCTTGAAATCGAGCACACATGCAAACACTAAGCATAATATCTGGCCTAGATGCACATAGATAAAGCAAAGAACCAATCATGGAGCGGTATACCTTTTGATCGAACTCTTTACCATTGTCGTCAGGACCCAGATGATGCTTGGCTGGCATTGGCGTCGTGAAGCCTTTGCAGTCTTGCATACCGAACTTCTTCAGGCAATCTTTGAGATACTTCTCTTGAGATATGAAGATGCCGTTGTGTTGCTGTCGTATTTGAAGATCGAGGAAGAAGTTCAGCTCTCCCATCATGGACATCTGATATTTCTCCTACATCATATATCCAAACTCTTCACTATACTTCTGATTGGTGCAGCCGAAGATAATGTCATCCACATATATTTGGCACACAAACAGTTCACCATCATATGTCTTCGTGAAGAGAGTGGGGTCGAGGGAACCAGTTATGAAGCCTTTTCTCTTCAGGAAGTATTTGAGTGTGTCATACCAGGCCCGAGGGGCTTGTTTGAGGGCATACAGTGCCTTGTTGAGCTTGTATACCATGTCAGGATGTTTTGGATCTTCAAAGCCAGGCGGTTGTGCAACATACACTTCTTCTTCAATCTTGCCATTGAGAAAGGCGCTCTTCACATCCATTTGATATAGAAGAATGTTATGATGATTTGCATAGGCCAGCAGTATGCGTATGGCTTCAAGTCTAGCCACAGGAGCAAATGTTTCATCGAAGTCAATGCCTTCCACTTGAGTATATCCTTGAGCAACGAGACGAGCTTTGTTTCTGACAACTTGACCATGCTCATCTTGCTTGTTGCGGTATATCCATTTGGTCCCTATTATGTTGTGCTTCCGAGGATCAGGACGCTTAACCAGTTCCCATACATTATTCAGCTCAAATGGTTGAAGCTCTTCTTGCATAGCTTGAATCCATTCAGGTTCCATGAAGGCTTCTTCAACTTTCTTGGGTTTTGTTATTGAGACGAATGCGAAGTGCCCACAGAAATTTGCTAGCTGAGTTGCCCTTGAAAGAGTGAGCGGACCGGGTGCATTGATGCTATCAATTATTCTCTCAATCTGCACTTCATTGGCAGCACGAAGATGTACAGGACGAAGATTTTGCTCTTGCTGATCATTGTCATTGTTAGAGGGATTGTCTTCAGGCTGAACATTGTCTTCAGGTTGATCAGGTGCGGAGATGATAAGTTCCTCTTCAGGTTGAGCTTCAGAAGGTATGATTTCTCCAGTTCCCATTAGCTTGATTGTTTTGCTGGATGGAACTTCATCTAGCACATTTGGCAGGTGTTCTCTTTGTGAACCATTAGTCTCATCAAATCGCACATCCAATGTTTCAACCACTTTATAATGAAAGAGATTGAAGACTCTGTAGGAGTGCAAATCCTTTCCATATCCAAGCATAAAACCCTCATGTGCTTTTGGTGCAAATTTTGAAGTGTGATGTGGGTCCTTGATCCAGCACCTGGCGGCAAATACTTTGAAGTAACTGACATTTGGCTTCTTGCCAGTAAGGAGCTCATAAGATGTCTTGTTCAGAAGCTTGTGAAGATAAACACGAGTGATTGTATGGCATGTAGTATCAATGGCTTCAGGCCATAATTTTCTTGGAGTCTTGTATTCATCAAGAATCGTTCGGGCCATCTCAATGAGTGTTCTATTCTTGCGTTCGATGACTCCATTCTGCTGTGGCGTGTACGGGGCTGAGAATCCATGTGTGATGCCCAAGGTATCAAGATATGTATCAAGGCCAGTGTTCTTGAATTCAGTGCCATTGTCACTTCTGATGTGCTTTATCTTGGCACCATAGTTGTTCATTGCTCGATTGGCGAAGCGTCTAAAGACATCCTACACTTCAGTCTTGTAGAGGATTATGTGCACCCAAGTATATCTAGAATAATCATCAACAATGACAAAGCCATAGAGACAAGTAGTAGTAGTAAGAGTTGAGTAATGAGTGGGACCGAAAAGATCCATGTGGAGCAGTTCGAAGGGTCGAGTAGTAGTCATGATTGTCTTCGAGGGATGTTTGGCCCTCGTCATGTTTCCTGCTTCACAGGCACCGCATAAGTGATCTTTCTTGAACTTGACGCCCTCGATGCCTATGACATGCTTCTTCTTTGCAAGGGTGTGGAGGTTCCTCATGCCAGCATGCCCAAGCCTCCGATGCCAGAGCCAGCATTCTGAGGCTTTTGCTAGAAGACATACGGCAAGCTGTGGTCCTGCTAAGAAATTTACCATGTTCAAATCATCTTTCCGATACCCTTCAAACACTAGAGACTTGTCAGATTCCATTAGAACAAGGCAACGATATTTTCCAAATATTACGATCATGTTCAAATTGCAAAGCATTGAGACAGACATTATCCATGTGTTGATCCTCTGAGATTGCAACTCTACCTAGACCCAATACCTTACTTTTACCAGTGTCAGCAAATGTGATGTGACTCTTGTCGGATGGACTTAAGGTTGAGTCCATAAGAAGGCTTCTTTTGCCAGTCATGTGGTTGGTACACCCACTATCAATAATCCATTTTGAAGACACTGGTGTCGTACCCTACAGTGCAGTTAGGGGGATAGGCTTCACGAAGAGAATTGTGAAGCAAAAATATTTGACGAACCAGTGGGTTATGAAAGCTTAGATCCAGATTAGGACTGATAGGGAGAGTAGCAAGCGATTCAGGAACGAAGTACATAGTAAGACCATTCGGGCATTTGATCTTGCACCCTACAAGATGTTTAAGGTCCCCAGCAATAGCGTCAGACGATTTTGGTTTTCTGCTGGAGACCTTTCCCTGCAAAGAGAGTTAAGCTTTCTTAGCCACCCACATCTTCAAGGGTGGCTTAGAAGCGATAAGTCTAAGTGCAGCGTCTGAGAACTTTGGCTTTGGAGCCCTAGCAAAAAGTCTTGCAGGCGGACAATAGTACTCATAAGAATAAGCAGAATAGTTCTTGGTCTTATGAACATGACGGTTCGATGAACCGCGCTCATATTCATAGGCCTGAGTATGATTTCCCTATAAAACATTTGCGTTAGTGCGACTCGGGTGAGACCTCTATCTGTATGAAGCCTGTGGTCTGGGGTTTGTCTTCTTCACCTGTGGTGTCATGATGCATTCACAGGAAGATTTTCCAAACACTTTTTCGGCACCCAGATCTTCTTCATAGGCGGCATTCCTGCAGTTAGTACCAATATACCTGGCAAACACTTCACCATTCTGATTCTTAAACAGCTTATAGTTTGCATCAAAGGATTCATCAATGACAATGGGGTTAGCACAAGTGAAGCCAGATAGATTGGATGGATCTGCTGAAGGTTCCTTTGCAGCAACCCAGGTGGTTTTGGGGTACTGCTCAGGTTTCCACTAAGAGCCATCAGCATTCATTTTCCTTACAAACCCAACACCCTCTTTCCTCGGGTTTCGGTTCAGAATCTGCCTTTTGAGGACATCACATAGTGTCTGATATCCTTTAAGACTTTTGTACATCCCTGTTTCAAGCAATGTCTTCAACCTAGCATTCTCATCAGCAATAGGAGTGGTATCCTCAGCAGAGGGGTTAGTTACCACATCAACAGTTGAAGATATTGCAACAGTAGCAGCAGTAGAACATTCAGCAACAGAAGTAGCATTATCACGCGCAATGCATTTAAGACATGGTGGTTCAAATCCTTCCTGAGCGGAACTGATCTGTTCGGCGTGAAGTGACTCGTTTTCCTTTTGAAGATCTTCATGAGCCGCTCTCAATTTCTCAAGATCTTGCTTCCTTTGAAGATAATCATAGGAAAGCTTTTCATGAGTTGTTGAGAGTGTTTCATGACGACTTTCAAGTTCCTCATACTTAACATGAAGATTTTTTAAGTCTTCAATTAAGGACTCAGATCGAGTCATTTCAGCGCCTAACAGATCATCGCTTTTGTCTAACAGTTTTTGAATATGTTCCATAGCTTTTCTGTTGTTCAGTTGCAATTTTAGCTAGTGTTTTGTAGCTGGGTCTTGAATCACAATCAGAGTCATCTTCACTAGGTGTTTGATAGTGAGTAGTGCGTGTGTTTACCTTGGCACCACGTGCCATGAAGCAGTAGGTAGGAGCGGAGTAGTCCTTGTCATTTGCATTGGTGTCGGTGATGAAGTCATTGTCTTCAGTGTTGAAGATGGACTTGGCAACGTATGCTGTAGCCAGACTTGCAACGCCAGAATTGGACTCCTCCTCAGACTCCACCTCCGCCTCCTCAGAAGCGGACTCCTCCTCTGAATCCATTTCGATGCCAACAAACGCACGTGCCTTGCCAGTTGAGCTCTTCTTGTGTGATGAAGACTTTGAGGAAGACTTGGAAGAAGACTTTGAGTATTTCTTCTTATTCTTGTCGTCAGAGTCATATTACTTGCTCTTCTTCTTCTTTTTGTTCTCATTGTCCCACTGCGGACACTCAGAGATGAAGTGGACAGTTTTCTTGCACTTGTGGCATGTTTTCTTCTTGTAGTCATGAGCAGAAGCTTCATCATTCCTTGAGCTTGATCGTGAAGACTTCCTGAAGCCTTTCTTCTTGGTGAATTTTTGGAACTTCTTCACAAGCATAGCAAGTTCCTTTCCAATGTCTTCAGGGTCATCAGAACTGCTGTCAGATTCTTCTTTAGATGAGGAGACAGCTTTTGCCTTCAAGGCATGAGTTCGCCATAGTTTGGACCGTAGATATCTCTTTTCTCAGAAAGCTGAAACTCATGTGTGTTGAGCCTCTCAAGTATGTCAGACGGATTGAGTGTCTTGAAATCAGGACGTTCTTAAATCATCAGGGCTAGGGTGTCAAACGAGCTGTCAAGTGATCTCAGTAGTGTGTTCACGACTTCATGCTTGGTGATCTCAGTAGCGCCGAGGGCTTGAAGCTCATTTGTGATGTCAGTGAGTCGATCAAACGTGAGCTGGACATTCTCATTGTCATTTCGCTTGAAGCGGTTGAAGAGGTTGTGAAGGACACTGATTCTCTGATCTCTCTGGGTTGAGACGCCTTCGTTGACCTTGGAGAGCCAGTCCCAGACTAGCTTAGATGTTTCCAAAGCACTTACACGGCCATACTGTCCTTTGGTCAGATGACCACAGATGATATTCTTGGCAGTAGAGTCCAATTGAATGAACTTCTTGACATCAGCAGCAGTGACACCTTCTCCAGCCTTGGGAATGCCGTTCTTGACGACATACCATAGGTCGACGTCAATGGCTTCAAGATGCATGCGCATCTTATTCTTCCAGTAGGGATATTCAGTTCCATCGAAGACGGGGCATGCAGCGGAGACTTTAATTATCCCTGCAGTCGACATAGCTAAAACTCCAGGTGGTTAAACCGAATCACACAGAACAAGGGAGTACCTTACTCTGATACCAATTGAAAGTGCGTTATATCGACTAGAGGGGGGGTGAATAGGCGATTTTTATGAAAGTCTTCAAAACGTGGAAGTTTCGAAGACAAACGATAGAAATAAACCTATTACCATGCAGCGGAAGGTAGACTACACTAGGCAATCCATAGTCAAGTATTCAATGGAGTGAGAGCACAATGACTAATAGCCGCAATGTAGTAAGGATCAGGTAGGAAGATATTATGAAGCCAAACAGAACATGCAGTCACTCAGTGAAGACAAAAGATAGTGCAAACATACAATGACTTCACAAGGAGTAACAGTAAGTAAAGGGGAGGGAAGGATGAAACCAGTGACTCGTTGAAGACAATGATTTGTTGGACCAGTTCCAGTTGTTGTGACAACTGTATGTCTGGTTAGGGCAGCTAGGTATTTAAACCTGAGGACACATAGTCCCGGACACCCAGTACTGAACACGCAGCTCAGGACACCCAGTCCTCACCGTATTCCCCTTGAGCTAAGGTCACACAGACCTCGCCCAATCACTCTGGTAAGTCTTCAAGGTAGACTCCCAAACCTTCACAGACTTCATTCACCGGCGATCCACAATGTCTCTTGGATGCTCAGAACGTGACGCCTAACCAGCTGGAGGATTCACAGTCCTCAAGTGTAATAAGTCTTCAGATCACACAGACAAGAAGACTTAAGTGATGCCTAATTCTCTTTGGCTCTGGGTGGTTAGGGCTTTATCATCGCAAGGAATTCTCTCTCAAAGGCTTCGAGGTGGGTTGCTCTCAAACGACAAAAGCCGTATTCTAACTCTGAGCAGCCAACCGTTTATGGTTGTAGGGGGTGGGCTATTTATAGCCACTAGGCAACCCGACCTGATTTGTCCGAAATGACCCTGGGTCACTAAGGCACTAACACGTGTTCCAACGGTCAGATTTCAAACTCACACGACAACTTTACTTGGACTACAAGCAAAGCTGACTTGTTCGACTCTGGACAAGATTCGCTCTCATAGTCTTCACTCAAAGACATAGGTTTTGGTGAAGCATCACTTCAGTCATTCTGACTGGTTCTCTTGGACCCCACTTAACAATACGGTGGTTCCTATGACTCAACAAAGAAGAAAAAGAACTACGAAAGATCTAAGTCTTCGAGCTCCATAGGCTTCATGCGATGTCTTCTCTTGTCATAGTCTTCAATGTGAATATCTTCATATACCACCTTTGACATCAATGTCTTCATACATTTTTAGGGGTCATCTCAGGTAGGAAAACCGAATCAATGAGGGACTTCTACCTATGTTATCCTGCAATTCTCACAAACACATTAGTCCCTCAACTAGGTTTGTCGTCAATACTCCAAAACCAACTAGGGGTGGCACTAGATGCACTTACAGGTTCCCATAACAACCAACCGCGTAAGGAACGCAAAATCAAGGAACATAACACCGGTATGACGGAAACTAGGGCGGCAAGAGTGGAACAAAACACCAGGCATAAGGCAGAGACTTCCACCCTTTACCAAGTATATAGATGCATTAATTAAATAAGATATATTGTGATATCCCAACAGATGCATGTTGCAACATGGATCAAACTTCATCTTCACCTGCAACTAGCAATGCTATAAGAGGGGGTGAGCAAAAGCTATAACGGTAGGCATGATATAGCAAGTGGTAGGTAGCGCGACATAGCGATAGAGCGAACAACTAGCAAGCAAAGATAGAATTGATTTCGGTGGTATGGTCATCTTGCCTGCAAAGTACTCAGAGTTGACGAAAGCTTGATCCTCGAAAGCGTACTCAATAGGTTCCTCATCACGTACTCGTCTCTCGGCTCTACCCAAAGCAAGAATACAAGCAAGGGAAGGAGAACCAATCACGGTGCAATGCACAAGCAATATGATGCAAAACATGGCATGATATGCGAGACATGGTATGCAATGCATATGCGTGTTCCGCAAGGGAAAGAATGATGAAGGCATCAACTTGGCAAACCAAGTATTCCGCTGGAAAGATGAGATGATTTCGGTTGAAATCGATATAAGGATCACTAGAAACGGATGCACGGTTTGCAAATGGCAAGCAAAACATGAATGTCACAATTCTGCGATTAACAGCACGATGCCATCTAGAATGCAACAAGAAACTAAGATAATGCACTCCAACATAGCAACAAAGCATATGGCAGTGATGTACAAGAGATGCTTGACAAAACATGAACACTGAGCTACGGCTAAATCATACAAGAGCATGTACAAACAAGCATGGCAAAAGTGCAAAAGATATCAGCATCAAAGACTGAAAGTACTAACATGTCAAAAGCAACATCAGGAAGCAATGTTTAGAGCAAGCGAACAACATGCTACAGGAACATAACATAGCAAACCAAGGCATGGCATGATTCTAGTAAGTGCGTAGATCAAAAGTCCCTTACTTATCATGAGCCAATAAGGCACAGAAGACATGATGGCACCCATGTAAACATAGCAAGTTTTATTAACAGTTTCAGACTTGGCAGAAAACAGAGCATGGCATAAACAGATTCATGATAGTAACTTTGCGAGCTCATGCGACTCACCACAAAGCATTTCATGACAAAACAAGCATAGCAACAGAAAGATGACATATTAATGAAGCTAACCATGGCAAGAGCAAATTCATAGGATGCATGGATCACTAGCAACAACCATGGAAAAATTAATTAACATGTTAACATTCTGCCAGGAACATTTTATAGCAAAAGTAGAGTAGGAATAAGACATGCTAGACAACTCCATAATTGAAAACATGGGCCTGGATGTATATATCATAACCACGTGTTCAAAACATCCTTACTGAAGTATCCCAAAATAAGCAGGGATATCACTGTAGCATCAAGTTTACATGGCATCAAAATAACAGGAGGAAAAGTATTAGCAAAATCCTAAGTCCCTGAGAATAGCAACATCACGAAGCCTAGTTTGCATGCTTGTGCTAGTCATCCACATAGATCACAAAAATACAACACAAACACCTATGTAAAGATGACATGATGTAGTTCAAGACACATGTAGACCTCAAGCTCATACGATGCACACATCAATTGCAATGAAAATGACAAAACATCATGATCTGATAAGTACCAGCTCCTAACATTTTATAGCACTCTTGTATCAATCAAAATGGCATCATAACAGAAAGTAATATGCATGGAAATGATTCTAACATGAGTATCTCAACGAGGCGAACAATTGGATATAACATATGCATGATTCGGAGCCACGGTTGCCGAGATATGACATGTCAAAGGAGGCATAAAAATAATAGGATCTATGGGGACTTAGTGAAAATCTCACCCTCCGAAAAGTCAACGGGACAGAGGGATCCGCGACGACGCGGTACAGGATGGGGACGAGGGCGTTTGGTTGGGGGAGTGGTGGATCTCATCCCACTCCCCGGATTCGGCACTAGCGAGAGCTCCAGGGAGCTCTCCGACGAGGACATGGAAACCGAGGCGACGCAGCGACGAGGTTGGGGCGGTCGCGCAGTGGCGGAGCAAGGGCACGGGGCGGCGCGGTCGGTCGGTGGCGCGGCATCCGGCACCGGCCAGCAGGAGGATGACGAGGAGACGGCGGGGTTCAGCAAAGGGCGCGGCGGCGCTGGCTGCGGCGAGCGGACACAGGAAGCGCGTGTTGGGGAACGTAGCAGAAATTCAAAATTTTCCTACGCGTCACCAAGATCTATCTATGGAGAAACCAGCTACGAGTAGAAGGAGAGTGCATCTACATACCCTTGTAGATCGCTAAGCGGAAGCGTTCAAGTGAACGGGGTTGATGGAGTCGTACTCGTCGTGATTCAAATCACCGATGATCAAGTGCCGAACGGACGGCACCTCCGCGTTCAACACACGTACAGCCCGATGATGTCTCCCATGCCTTGATCCAGCAAGGAGAGAGGGAGAGGTTGAGGAAGACTCCATCCAACAGCAGCACAACGGCGTGGTGGTGGTGGAGGAGCGTGGCAATCCCGCAGGGCTTCGCCAAGCACCACGGGAGAGGAGAAGAACTTGGGAGAGAGGGAGGGGCTGCACCAAAGGCATAAGGTGTGTTTGGGAGGCCCTCCTACCCCACTATATATAGGGATCCCAAGGGGGGGGGTGCGCCAGCCCCTAGGAGATCCAATCTCCAAGGGGGCGGCGGCCAGGGGAGGAGTCCTCCCCCCCCCAAGGCACCTAGGAGGTGCCTTCCCCTGCTGGGACTCTTCCTTTAGGGTTTCCCCAGGCGCATGGGCCTCTTGGGGCTGGTGCCCTTGGCCCATGTAGGCCAAGGCGCACCCCCTACAGCCCATGTGGCCCCCCGGGGCAGGTGGCCCCACCCGGTGGGCCCCCGGGACCCTTCCGGTGGTCCCGGTACAATACCGATGACCCCGAAACTTGTCCCGATGGCCGAAACAGGACTTCCTATATATAAATCTTTACCTCCGGACCATTCCGGAACTCCTCGTGACGTCCAGGATCTCATCCGGGACTCCGAACAACATTCGGTAACCACATACAAGCTTCCTTCATAACCCTAGCGTCATCGAACCTTAAGTGTGTAGACCCTACGGGTTCGGGAGACATGCAGACATGACCGAGACGTTCTCCAGTCAATAACCAACAGCGGGATCTGGATACCCATGTTGGCTCCCACATGTTCCACGATGATCTCATCGGATGAACCACGATGTCAAGGACTCAATCGATCCCGTATTCAATTCCCTTTGTCTTGCGGTATTTTACTTGCCCGAGATTCGATCGTCAGTATACCGATACCTTGTTCAATCTCGTTACCGGCAAGTCACTTTACTCATTCCGTAACACATCATCTCGTGATCAACTCCTTGGTCACATTGCGCATATGATGATGTCCTACCGAGTGGGCCCAGAGATACCTCTCCGTTTACACGGAGTGACAAATCCCAGTCTCGATCCGCATAAAACAATAGATACTTTCGGAGATACCTGTAGTGCACCTTTATAGTCACCCAGTTACGTTGTGACGTTTGATACACCCAAAGCACTCCTACGGTATCCAGGAGTTACACGATCTCATGGTCAAAGGAAGAGATACTTGACATTGGCAAAGCTCTAGCAAATGAACTACACGATCTTTTGTGCTAGTCTTAGGATTGGGTCTTGTCCATCACATCATTCTCCTAATGATGTGATCCCGTTATCAACGACATCCAATGTCCATAGCCAGGAAACCATGACTATCTGTTGATCACAACGAGCTAGTCAACTAGAGGCTCACTAGGGACATATTGTGGTCTATGTATTCACACGTGTATTACGATTTCCAGATAATACAGTTATAGCATGAATAAAAGACAATTATCATGAACAAGGAAATATAATAATAATACTTTTATTATTGCCTCTAGGGCATATTTCCAACAGTCTCCCACTTGCACTAGAGTCAATAATCTAGTTCACATCGCCATGTGATTAACACTCACAGGTCACATCACCATGTGACTAATACCCAAGAGTTTACTAGAGTCAGTAGTCTAGTTCACATCACTATGTGATTAACACTCAATGAGTTTTATGTTTGATCATGTTGCTTGTGAGAGAGGTTTTAGTCAACGGGTCTGAACCTTTCAGATCCGTGTGTGCTTTACAAATCTCCATGTCATCTCCTAGATGCAGCTACCACGCTCTATTTGGAGCTATTCCAAACAACTGTTCTACTTGGAGCTATTCTAAATTATTGCTCCATTATATGTATCCGGTCTCTCTACTCAGAGCTATCCGGATAGGTGTCAAGCTTGCATTGTCATAACCTTTACGACGAACTCTTTTACCACCTCCATAATCGAGAAAATTTCTTAGTCCACTAGTTACTAAGGATAACTTTGACCACTGTCCTGTGAGCCATTCTTGGATCACTCTTGTACCCCTTGACTGACTCATGGCAAGGCACACTTCAGGTGCGGTACACAGCATAGCATACTGTAGAGCCTATGTCTTAAGCATAGGAGACGACCTTCGTCCTTTTTCTCTATTCTGCCATGGTCGAGCTTTAAGTCTTAACTTCATACCTTACAACTCAGGCAAGAACTTCTTCTTTGACTGAGCCATCTTGAACACCTTCAAGATCATGTCAAGGTATATGCTCATTTTGAAAGTATTATTAAGCATTTTGATCTATCCTTATAGATCTCGATGCTCAATGTTTAAGTAGCTTAATCCAGGTTTTCTATTGAAAAACACCTTTCAAATAACCCTATATGCTTTCTAGAAATTCTACATCATTTCTGATCAACATATACTCATCAGAAATTCTATAGTGCTCCCACTCACTTCTTTGGAAATACAAGTTTCTCATAAACTTTGTACAAAACCAAAATCTTTGATCATCATCAAAGCATACATTCCAACTCCGAGATGCTCACTCCAGTCCTTAGAAGGATCGCTGGAGCTAGCATACCTTTTAGCATCCTTAGGATCGACAAAAACTTTCTGATTGTATTACCTACAATCTTTCTCACGAAAACTGGTAAGGAAACTCGTTTTGATATCCATCTGCCAGATTTCATAAATACAGCTAATGCTAACATGAATCCGACGGACTTTAAGCATCGCTACGGATGAGAAAATCTCATCGTAGTCAATTCCTTGAACTTGTGAAAAACTTTTTGCCACAAGTCGAGCTTCATGGACGGTGACATTACCATCCACGTCCGTCTTCTTCTTAAAGATCCATTTATCTTAATGGCTTGCCGATCATCGGGCAAGTCCACCAAAGTCCATGGATCCGTTCTCGGATTTTATGGCTTCTAACCATTTGTCGGAATTCGGGCCCAGCATCGCTTCTCCATAGCTCGTAGGTTCATTGTTGTCTAGCAACATGACCTTCAAGACAGGATCACCTTACCACTCCGAAGTAGTACGTGTCCTTGTCGTCCTACGAGGTTTGGTAGTGACTTGATCCGAAGTTTCATGATCAATATCATAAGCTTCCACTTCAATTGGTGTAGGTGCCACAGGAACAACTTCCTGTGCCCTGCCACACACTAGTTGAAGAGACGGTTCAATAACCTCATCAAGTCTCCACCATCCTCCCACTCAACTCTTTCGAGAGAAACTTTTCCTCGAGAAAGGACCTGATTCAAGAAACAATCCTTTATTGCTTTCAGATCTGAGACATGAGGTATACCCAACTGTTTTGGGTGTCCTATGAAGATGCATTTTGTCCGCTTTGGGTTCGAGCTTATCAAGCTGAAACTTTTTCACATAAGCGTCGCAGCCCCAAACCTTTAAGAAACGACAACTTAGGTTTCTCTAAACCATAATTCAAACGGTGTCGTCTTAAACGGAATTACGTGGTGCCCTATTTAAAGTGAATGTGGTTGTCTTTAATGCCTAACCCATAAACTATCGTGGCAGTTCGATAAGAGACATCATGGTATGCATCATATCCAATAGGGTGCAACTATGATGTTCGGACACACCATCACACTATGGTGTTCCAGCCGGTATTAATTATGAAACAATTTCCACAATGTCTTAATTGTGTGCCAAAACTCGTAACTCAGATATTCATCTCTATGATCGTATCATAGACATTTTATCCTCTTGTCACAATGATCTTCTACTTCACTCTGAAATTACTTGAACCATTCAATAATTCAGAGTTGTGTTTCATCAAGTAAATATTCTCAACATCTACTCGAATCATCTGTGAAGTAAGAACATAACGATATTCACTGCATGCCTCAGCATTTGGTGGACTGCACACATCAAAATGTGTTACTTCCAACAAGTTGCTATCTTGTTCCATCTTATTGAAACCGAGGCTTTTCAGTCATCTTGCCTATGTGGTATGATTTGCATATCTCAAGTGATTCAAAATCAAGTGAGTCCGAACGGTCCATTTGCATGGAGTTTCTTCATGCATATACACCAATAGACATGGTTCGCATGTCTCAAACTTTTCAAAAACGAGTGAGTCCAAAGATCCATCAACATGGAGCTTCTTCATGCGTTTTATACCATTATGACTTACATGGAAGTGCCACAAGTAAGTGGTACTATCATTACTATCTTATATCTTTTGGCATGAAAATGTGTATCACTACGACCGAGATTCAATAAACCATTCATTTTAGGTGCAAGAGCACTCATTCAGGTTTAATACTAATCTTGATGGTAGAGGGAGCGTACGATGTTAGATCACATCAAACTTGGAAACACTTCCAACACATATCGTCAGCTCACCTTTAGCTAGTCTCAGTTTTATTTCGTAGCTTTTATTTCGAGTTACTAACACTTAGCAACCGAACCGGTATCTAATACCCTGGTGCTACTAGGAGTACTAGTAAAGTACACATTAACATAGTGTATATCCAATATACTTCTATCGACCTTGCCAGCCTTCTCATCTACCAAGTATCTAGGGTAATCCTGCTCCAGTGGTTGTTCCCCTTATTACAGAAGCACTTAGTCTCGGGTTTGGGTTCAACCTCGGGTTTCTTCATTGGTGCAGCAGCTGATTTGCCGTTTCATGAAGTATCCCTTCTTTCCCTTGCCCTTCTTGAAACTAGTGGTTTCATCAACCATCAACAATTGATGCTCCTTCTTGATTTCTACTTTCGCGATGTCAAACAACGCGAATACCTCAAGGATCATCATCTCTATCCTTGATATGTTATAGTTCATCACAAAGCTCTAGCAGCTTGGTGGCAATGACTTTGGGGAAACATCACTATCTCATCTGGAAGATCAACTCCCACTCGATTCAAGTGATTGTTGCACTCAGACAATCTGAGCACAAGCTCAACGATTGAGCTTTTCTCCCTTAGTTTGCAGGCTAAGAAAATCGTCGGAGGTCTTATACCTCTTGACATGGGCACGAGCCTGAAATCCCAATTTCAGCCCTCAAAACATCTCATATGTTTCGCGATGTTTCAAAAACATCTTTGGTGCCTCAATTCTAAACCATTTAACTGAACTATCACGTAGTTATCAAAACGTGTATGTCCGATGTTCGCAACATCCACAAATGACGTTTGAGGTTCAACACACTAAGCGGTGCATTAAGGACATAAGCTTTCTACTGTCCACATAATTGCTACTTTCAACTTTCAACTATATTTTCTCTAGGAACATATCTAAAACAGTAGAACTATGGCATGAACTACGACATAATTTGCAAAAAGTCCTTTGACTATGTTCAGGATAATTAAGTTCATCTTATGAACTCCCACTCAGATAGACATCCCTCCAGTCATCTAAGTGATTACATGATCCGAGTCAACTAGGCCGTGTCTGATCATCACGTGAGACGGACTGGTCATCATCGGTGAACATCTTCATGTTGATCGTATCTACTATACGACTCATGCTCGACCTTTCGGTCTCCGTGTTCCGAGGCCATGTCTGCACATGCTAGGCTCGTCAAGTTAACCCTAAGTGTTTTCGCTGTGTAAAACTGTCTTACACCCGTTGTATGTGAACGTAAGAATCCATCACACCCGATCATCACGTGGTGCTTAGAAGCGACGAACTGTAGCAACGGTGCACAGTTAGGGGAGAACACTTCTTGAAATTTTGTAAGGGATCATCTTATTTACTACCGTCGTCCTAAGTAAACAAGATGCATAAACATGATAAACATCGCATGCAATCAAATAGTGACATGATATGGCCAATATCATTTTGCTCCTTTTGATCTTCATCTTCGGGGCTCCATGATCATCATCGTCACCGGCATGACACCATGATCTCCATCATCATGATCTCCATCATCGTGTCTTCATGAAGTTGTCACGCCAACGACTACTTCTACTTCTATGGCTAACGCGTTTAGCAATAAAGTAAAGTAAGTTACATGGCGTTCTTCAATGACACGCAGGTCATACAAAAAATAAAGACAACTCCTATGGCTCCTGCCGGTTGTCATACTCATCGACATGCAAGTTGTGAATCCTATTACAAGAACATGATCAATCTCATACATCACATATCATTCATCACATTCTTCTTGGCCATATCACATCACATAGCATACCCTGCAAAAACAAGTTAGACGTCCTCTAATTGTTGTTGCATGTTTTACGTGGCTGCTATGGGTTTCTAGCAAGAACGTTTCTTACCTACGCAAGACCACAACGTGATATACCAATTGCTATTTACCCTTCATAAGGACCCTTTTCATCGAATCCGTTCCGACTAAAGTGGGAGAGACTGGCACCCGCTAGCCACCTTATGCACCAAGTGCATGTCAATCGGTGGAACCTGTCTCACGTAAGAGTACGTGTAAGGTCGGTCCGGGCCGCTTCATCCCACAATACCATCGAAACAAGATTGGACTAGTAACGGTAAGCATATTGAACAACATCAACGCCCACAACTACTTTGTGTTCTACTCGTGCAAAGAATCTACGCAATAGACCTAGCTCATGATGCCACTGTTGGGGAACGTAGCAGAAATTCAAAATTTTCCTACGCGTCACCAAGATCTATCTATGGAGAAACCAGCTACGAGTAGAAGGAGAGTGCATCTACATACCCTTGTAGATCGCTAAGCGGAAGCGTTCAAGTGAACGGGGTTGATGGAGTCGTACTCGTCATGATTCAAATCACCGATGATCAAGTGCCGAACGGACGGCACCTCCGCGTTCAACACACGTACAGCCCGGTGACGTCTCCCATGCCTTGATCCAGCAAGGAGAGAGGGAGAGGTTGAGGAAGACTCCATCCAACAGCAGCACAACGGCGTGGTGGTGGTGGAGGAGCGTGGCAATCCCGCAGGGCTTCGCCAAGCACCACGGGAGAGGAGAAGAACTTGGGAGAGAGGGAGGGGCTGCACCAAAGGCATAAGGTGTGTTTGGGAGGCCCTCCTACCCCACTATATATAGGGATCCCAAGGGGGGGTGCGCCAGCCCCTAGGAGATCCAATCTCCAAGGGGGCGGCGGCCAGGGGAGGAGTCCTCCCCCCCCAAGGCACCTAGGAGGTGCCTTCCCCTGCTGGGACTCTTCCTTTAGGGTTTCCCCAGGCGCATGGGCCTCTTGGGGCTGGTGCCCTTGGCCCATGTAGGCCAAGGCGCACCCCCTACAGCCCATGTGGCCCCCCGGGGCAGGTGGCCCCACCCGGTGGGCCCCCGGGACCCTTCCGGTGGTCCCAGTACAATACCGATGACCCCGAAACTTGTCCCGATGGCCGAAACAGGACTTCCTATATATAAATCTTTACCTCCGGACCATTCCGGAACTCCTCGTGACGTCCGAGATCTCATCCGGGACTCCGAAAAACATTCGGTAACCACATACAAGCTTCCTTCATAACCCTAGCGTCATCGAACCTTAAGTGTGTAGACCCTACGGGTTTGGGAGACATGCAGACATGACCGAGACGTTCTCCAGTCAATAACCAACAGCGGGATCTGGATACCCATGTTGGCTCCCACATGTTCCACGATGATCTCATCGGATGAACCACGATGTCAAGGACTCAATCGATCCCGTATTCAATTCCCTTTGTCTTGCGGTATTTTACTTGCCCGAGATTCGATCGTCGGTATACCGATACCTTGTTCAATCTCGTTACCGGAAAGTCACTTTACTTGTTCCGTAACACATCATCCCGTGATCAACTCCTTGGTCACATTGCGCATATGATGATGTCCTACCGAGTGGGCCCAGAGATACCTCTCCGTTTACACGGAGTGACAAATCCCAGTCTCGATCCGCATAAAACAATAGATACTTTCGGAGATACCTGTAGTGCACCTTTATAGTCACCCAGTTACGTTGTGACGTTTGATACACCCAAAGCACTCCTACGGTATCCAGGAGTTAAACGATCTCATGGTCAAAGGAAGAGATACTTGACATTGGCAAAGCTGTAGCAAATGAACTACACGATCTTTTGTGCTAGTCTTAGGATTGGGTCTTGTCCATCACATCATTCTCCTAATGATGTGATCCCGTTATCAACGACATCCAATGTCCATAGCCAGGAAACCATGACTATCTGTTGATCACAACGAGCTAGTCAACTAGAGGCTCACTAGGGACATATTGTGGTCTATGTATTCACACGTGTATTACGATTTCCGGATAATACAGTTATAGCATGAATAAAAGACTATTATCATGAACAAAGAAATATAATAATAACTTATTTATTATTGCCTCTAGGGCATATTTCCAACAGCGCGGCCCTGGGCGGCAAAGGTGCGGACGGAGGCACGGGGGGTCGGACCAAGGAGGGCCTGGCTCGGGCTCGGCGGGCCGGCGGTGGAGAGGCGCGGTGGAGGGGAGCCAGTGGGGTGAGGTGGCGGCGCCTGGTTCGCCAGGAGCGGCTGCAGAGGTGACATGGTGGCTTCAGATTGGCTGGAGAGACGTGGAGGCAGTGGTGGACATGTCCGACGCGGCATAGACGCGTCCGAACGCGCGGAGGAGTGGATCTAGGTTTAGACTGTGATTTTTGGACGGGGTGCACATATATATAGGTAGAGGGAGTTTGGAGTGTCCAAATGAGGTGCGGTTTTTGCCCACACGATCGTGATCCGACGATGGAGGACATGGAGGTGATTTAGGTGGGTTATTTGGCCATTTTGGAGGGGTGTTGGGCTGCAACACAAAAGAGGCTTTGCGGTTTCCTGGTTAACCGTTGGGGCATCAAACGGCCTCCAAATGAAACGAAATTTGACAGGCGGTCTACCGGTTGTGTACCAAGGCCACTTGGCAAATCTCGGTCCATTCCGAGAACATTTAACACCCGCTCACAAAAAGAGTCAAGAGGGGTGCGCCGGTGCATGTAGGAGTGTCGGATTGCGAAACGAACAACGGGAAAAATGCTCGGATGCATGAGACGAACACATATGCTAATGCGATGCACATGATGACATGATATGAAATGCATGACATGAACAAAATGCAAAATGAAGACAAAACCCAACCACGAAGGGAAAATCATGTCACATCTACGGAAAAGGCAAGAGTCAGAGTTACAAATATGGAAAGTTGTATCCGGGGCGTTACATATGTCCTTGGTCCCGAGGGGGGCCCTGATGCAGCTCGGGATAGCTCAGATGTGCATGCCACACCTAGCCTCCACTCGCGAAGCGCTTGGGGGAGAGCAGCAGGCAGGAGCCTACCAAAACATAAGTCAGAGAACGAGAAACACTGTGAATCGAAAATTTCCCCCTTTTTGATAAGTGCATGAAACTATGAATTTCATTCCAAAGGTAGCAAATCAGATTACAAAAGGGAGCCAAAAAGACAGCTCCTTCCGGCATCTACACTAGTCTTCTCACCAGCGCGGAACTCAGTGCTTCCACTGGGCATGGGCATAGTGATTGGAGGATGGTGTCGACTGCCAGTGCGGATCATGGTGCTTAAACTTGGACGTTGGTGGGAACCCCGTGAGGCTCATGGGCAGCGCTCAGGAGACATCGGGGCGTGTACAACCCCACTTATTATTGCATGATAGTGTCACGAGCGGAGACTTGAGGGGCACTCCTTGCCCCGTCCGGGAGAGGACTCCGCCCCGCGCATGCCTCGACCACCGTTGGGGCGTCTGGAAACCAAGACAGGACTAAGGTGTAAGGGGCTACGCGAGCGGTGGTCAGGTGGTCGTAGACCCTCGGCCGGGGGAGAGGCTCGCCGGTGCCCTTCCCGGCGAAGGACCTACTTCTGGATGGCATGCGCCACAATCATGGCGGCACGGGGGGTGGTGGGGGAGGGCGAGCTCTGGCGCTGGGGCTTCCCCCCATGACCCCAGTGCGCCCTGCGTGCTTGAGGTGGGGCCAACGTCCGGAGGTGCGTGGCCGTGACGTGGTTTACCTACGATCTAAGGTTAGTGTGACGTGTTCCAAGGATATTGGTTGTACGGGTGGCCGTTGCTACTGAATGCGCTGGTGAGGCATTGGGTTCATTCATAAGGGGCCTCTACCCCACGTGGCCTTGGCGATCTTGACTTCCGGGTCAGCAGGGAAACATGTACGGGCTTCTCCTTTGCTCATACGATGAGCCTACCGACGGCGGCACAAAGGTACTAGGGGCTATCCCCTTGAGATCATCCCCTAGTCCCTCCACTGCGCTGTCCACCATCTCTGATGTCCTGCCTTGCCAGCTTGGGGGTGGCCCTTCACTGTTGCTGCGGTGGAGGCTGCCTAATTAACCTGGCTAGTCTCTAGGGTCACACCTCATGGGTTAGGTAGGCAGTGCCGCGCATCGGATCACCTTCGCGGGGTCCTCCAGGCTCCTCATGAGGGGACGAGCAGACGCAGCAGGGGTGGGCGTGGGTCCCTGAAGGTGTTCACGAAGTTGGCAGGATGCGGAAGGGCGTCGCGCCCTTGCAAGCAGTGTCAAGCAGCTCGGCCACATGGGCGAGCAAGGCATCGCGGCCACCTTCCGCTAATCTGCAATGCAACAACTCACGCGCCACGAGGAGCGCCGCTCACGTGTTCGCTTGCTCCCGGCGAGCATGCAGGATGGCGCCATGGCGTAGCCGGAGGACCGCGCGGTGGCTCGGTTGCGCCGTTGAATAGGAGGGGGCGGGAGCGGCCCACACCGTCGGTGGTGGTTGACGCCTCCATCTGCGTCGGCCGCAGGGGTCATAGGGCGATGATGAACTCCCTGCCCGAGAGGCGCCACATGGGTGACAAGAGCAGCCCAATGCTCAGCGCATGCTCGGGGAACCTCCGCCATGGGTGCGACAGAACAGACACATGGCGGGGACAGGAGAAGTACTTCGACACGCCCCTACCTGGCGTGCTAAATGTCGGATTCAGGGCTCCGTAGACCCAAGAAAGGTTCCAACTCTGGGGCGTGTGCGAAGAACTCAACATCTCGAGCCAACTAGTTTGTCACCCCCACGGTCTAGCTCGATGTACAAGAAAGGAAAGGGTCATAGCAGTTTACCCACCTTCCAGCAACCTTGCGGTGTAAGACCCAACTCCTGCTTTGTGGTGGATTAGCCTCGCAAGGGGCTGAGGATGAACTAGTACAAGGGAAGAAAAACCTCACGAGTTCTGTTCTAGTGAGGGTGTGAGCTAGTGAGATCCCTCTCTCAGATCGGATCCCCTCCTACCGTGGTGGCTAAGCTATATTTGTAGTGGCCTTGGTCCTCTTCCTCCCAACAAAGCCGGGAAGGGTGTAACACCTCGGATATGACTTTCCCAATATGTATTCCAACTCTTGCCGTTTCCGGCCTTAAGTTATTTTATTTTTCTCGGGTTCGGGTTTTTGTCTCTGTGTGTTGTTGTCGTTGTCATGCATCTCATATCATGTCATCATGTGCATTGCATTTGCATATGTGTTCATCTCATGCATTCGGGCATTTTCCCTGTTGTCCGTTTTGCATTCCGGCGCTTCGTTCTCCTCCGGTGGTCATTTCTACCTTTCTTTCGTGTGTGGGGATTAAACATTTCTAGATTGGACCGAGACTTGCCAAGCGGCCTTGGTTTACTACCGGTAGACCGCCTGTCAAGTTTCGTACCATTTGGACTTCGTTTGATGCTCCAACGGTTAACCGAGGGACTCAAAAGGCCTCGTGTGTGTTGCAGCCCAACACCCTTCCAATTTGGCCCAAAACCCACAAAAACCCTCTCCGTCATCTAGAGCGTTCGATCACGATCGCGTGGCCAAAAACCGCACCTCATTTGGACACTCCTAGCTCCCTCTACCTCTATAAATAGACCCCCAATTTCCAATTCACGGATCTCCCCTTCCTAACCCTAGCCCCGCTCCATCCGGCGCGCCGGACACGTCCGGGCCGCATCGGACGAAATCGCTGCCGCCAACCGCTGCTCGACACGTGGCCGCCGCCGTCCCGCCTCCCACCGCCGACGCGCGAAGCCCGTGCGGGGCCCCCATGGCCCAGCCGCCTCGCCCCGCCGCCCGGCTCCTCCCGCCGCCCGCACCCACCGAGCGCCGCCGCCCGCCTCTTCGCGCCCGGGGAGCCTCCGCTCCGACGCCGTCCGCCTTCT
>NC_057800.1:316989347-317016151 GCF_018294505.1 Triticum aestivum | reverse complement strand
GCCGCCGCCGCCGCCAGCAACTCCGACGTCCCGCGCCGCCCGCGTCGCCGGACCACCACCGCGGCGCCCCTCGCCGGCCTTCTTCTCCTTCCCCGGCGACCCCAACTCCGTGCAGATCTGGATCTAAAAATGTCGAGGGTTGACTTTTTGCCCGAAACCCTAGTTCATATTGCCATGTTCATTGCATTGTAACTTTGCATCCATAGCTCCGTTTTGGGCATATAGCATATCAAAATGTTCGTCTCAGAGAGTACATCATTTCATTCTATTGCATCATTTTCAGTTGAGTTCATCTTGATGCCCGAAATGCTGTTAGAAGATTGCTACTTGAGATATTTGTCAGATCTGCTGCTCCATTTAGATATTTGTCATTTTTGCCATGATTATTGTGTGCATGATATGCCCATGAGCTCTACATATGTTTTGTTAAGGGTTTTGCCATCTTTCCAGAGGTGCAACCCATGTATTTTTGTGATGTGTGTGGTGACTAGCACAAGCTTGCAAAGTGAGGCACATGGTAATGCTGGTTTCAGGGACTTAGCATTTCCACTAAGTCCTTCAGCTGTTTATCTCATATGGCCATATGTTCATGTTGTTTCCTAGTGATCCGTGCCTCTTTTGAGGATGATCAGTAAGGATGTTTTGTTAATCTTGTAGTGCTCTATCCATCCATGTCTTTTTTTGCAATTGTGGAGCACCCTAGCTTGAGTCAATCGAGCTCTACTTTTGCTACTTCGTGAATCTGGGCAGATTGTCTACTTGTTAGCGATTTTGCCGAGGATGTTGTAGTTGATCCGTGCATGCTATGCTATTGTTCTTGCCATGTCTAGCTTTCATTTTGTGTATTCTTGATGAGTGTATGCTTATATTGTCATGACTTGCTCTGTAGTGAGTGCATCGAGCTCGTCAACATGCCTACTTGATACCTATTTCAGCATGCTACAGTTTTCAGTAAGTCTGTGATCTGATTATGTTTTTGCCATGTTCACATCCTTGCAATTGTATTTTCTGATCCCTTTTGGCTCAAGATCACTAAGGGACTTTTGTTAAGCTCTTTGAGTAGCTCCATGCCATGCTTTAATTTGCCATGTTGAGATCCTGTAGCATATAGTTTTGTTGCTCCGAAGAGTGCTACCTGATCTGAAATTCCAGACAAGTGTTAATTTCACTAAGTCTGAGATCTGTTTACCATATGCATTTTTTCCATGCTTGTTCGAACTGGTTAATGGATGAATGGGCCGTAGCTCAGTGCTAGACTTTTGTTAAGCATCATGAATGCATCCCTGCCATGTATTTTTATGCCATGTTCGAGTGCTTTAGCATGTTCATCTTGTTGTATTTAGATGGCTACTTGCTGTAAATCGCAAAACGTGGTCATATTTGAATCGGTTGCACACAATAATTCCGATTCCGGCGTTCTTTACATCGTTTTCAAGCGATTTCATCTCATCTTTCCAGTGGCATACTTGGATTCCCAAGTTGAGGCTAGGTTCATGCATCCCTTGTCAAATCTTGCATATGCATCCCGCATCGCATCCCGCATAGCATACCATCTTTGCATCATGTTGTTTGAGCTTTGCACGTGGTTGATTGTGTTCCGTTTGCTTGTTTTTCTTGTTTGGGTAGAGCCGGGAGACGAGTTCGCTAACGAGGAGCCCGTTGAGTTTGCTTTCGAGGATCCAGTCAACTCTGACAACTTTGCAGGCAAGATGATCATACCCTCGAAATCACTACTATCTTTGCTATGCTAGATGCTCGCTCTTTTGCTATGCCAATGATACGATGCCTACCACTTGCTTTCAAGCCTCCCAAATTGCCATGTCAAACCTCTAACTCACCATGTCCTAGCAAACCGTTGATTGGCTATGTTACCACTTTGCTCAGCCCCTCTTATAGCATTGCTAGTTGCAGGTGAAGATTGGAGACCGTTCCTTGTTGGAACATTTATTTACTTGTTGGGATATCATTATATTGCCACGTTATCTTAATGCATCTATATACTTGGTAAAGGGTGGAAGGCTCGGCCTCTCGCCTAGTGTTTTGTTCCACTCTTGCCTCCCTAGTTTCCATCATATCGGTGTTATGTTCCCGGATTTTGCGTTCCTTACGCGGTTGGGTTATAATGCGAACCCCTTGATAGTTCGCCTTGATTAAAGCATTTCCAGCAATGCCCAACCTTGGTTTTACCATTTGCCACCTAGCCTCTTTTTCCCTTGGGTTTCCGGAGCCCGAGGGTCATCTTATTTTAAACCCCCCCGGGCCAGTGCTCCTTTGAGTGTTGGTCCACCTGTCAGCTGCCGGTGGCCACCAGGGGCAACTCTGGGCTGGCCTACCCGTACCTAAGACAATCTGAGTGTGCCCTGAGAAAGAGATATGTGCAGCTCCTATCGGGATTTGTCGGCACATTCAGGCGGTGTTGCTGGTCTAGTTTTAACCTGTCGAAGTGTCTTGAAGAACCGAGATACCGAGTCTGATCGGAACGTCTCGGGAGGAGGTCTATTCCTTCGTTGACTATGAGAGCTTGTCATGGGCTAAGTTGGGACTCCCCTGCAGGGATTTGAACTTTCGAAAGCCGTGCCTGCGGTTATGGGCAGATGGGAATTTGTTAATGTCCGGTTGTAGATAACTTGAACCTTAACTTAATTAAAATGAATCAACTGAGTGTGTTACCGTGATGGCCTCTTCTCGGCGGAGTCCGGGAAGTGGACACGGTGTTGGAGTAATGCTTGGGCAGGTTGCTCTCTAGTTTCTCTCTCGCGCTTTGCCTCCTCTTCTCGCCCTCTTTTGCGAATAGGTTAGCCACCATATATGCTAGTCGCTTGCTGCAGCTCCACTTATATTTACCTTGCCTAACCTATTAAGCTTAAATAGTCTTGATCGTGAGGGTGCGAGATTGCTGAGTCCCTGTGGCTCACAGATTACTATTACACCAGATGCAGGGCCTGATGATTCCGCTCCAGGTGACGCGCTCGAGCTCAAGTGGGAGTTCGACGAAGACTGTCAACGATACTATGTTTCTTTTCCTGATGATCAGTAGTGGTGCCCTGTTGGGGGTGATCGGGGCCGTGTCGCTTGTTGGGTTATATTTTATTTTGGCGCCGTAGTCGGGCCATGAGTGTTTGGTTGATGTAATGTTATTTATGTACTTGATTGACGTGGTGAGTGTAATCCAACTATGTTGTCTCCCCTTTTATTATCTATATTACATGGGATGTAGTGAAGATTGCCTGACTTGCGACATATGCCTTCAATGCGATTATGCCTCTAAGTCGTGGCTCGACACATGGGAGATATAGTCGCATCGATGGTGTTACAAGTTGGTAATCAGAGCCTTCCCCGACCTTAGGATCCCCATTTCTTGATCGTTTTTAGCGGCCGAGTTGTGTCTAGAAAAATGTTTTGAGTCGGTTAGGAATTATATATCGGAGAGTTTAGGAATTCTTTTTACTTCCCAGTCTCCTCATCGCTCTGGTAAGGCATCCTGGCATAGAGTTTTGACTCTTCTCTTCTCAAATTTCACTAAATTTTTTTAGGATCACGCGGGTATCTTGGAATCGTTCCGATGGTTTTATGACGAGAATATTGTCTTGGTGCCTCCTGTCAGGGGTTTTGTGGAAGTGTCCCGGGGAGTTGAGCTCTGAGGTGTTGTCGTCATAATTTTATCGTTGCAGTTCTGGAATACCTGAGTTTAGTACGCTGACATCGAAAATCTCTTTTATGCAGTTCATTGGTGAGATAACCTCGACGCCACCCAGTACTAGGGCGGGAGTTCAGGAGTATCGCCATAACTTGTATAACGGATGCTTTTCGAAGGTTGAGGTAGATGGTTTCCGAAGTTTTCTCGGTTATGTGTTGAAGGATGGATACAGCTGGATGTAGGATTTGCTAGATTTGGGTGAGATATTATGCTTCCCCTGTATCCCCAACACCTGATTGCATAACCAGAAAGGTTCGGGAGTTTCATAGGTGGGAATTCTCGTAGCTCTAGTTATTCTTCCACGGATATTTGGTTTGAGATTGGGATTTCTTACCGAGTATTCGTTCTTGATCCGTACCTTCTTGATTTATTCCTCTACCTAAATTCTAAGTGGCTTCTCAATTTATGGATATGTGACCATTTCAAGAGAAATGCATTCATTCATTTTGTTCGGATGTGAAGACTATATGTTGCAATTTTCATTCTGTTGGACTCAGCTTCTTTTATCTGTCTATGTGCTAACGGTGGTCAACCTCTTCAGGATGGCTCCCGCTAAGAGCACCAATCAGAATCAGAATCAAGATCCGCCACCACCACCTCCTCCTCCAGAGGCATGGCAAGCTGTGATGGCCGCAACCAATGCAAACATACAGTTGATCATGCAAATTCTTCAAGAGCGCAATCAAGGCAATCAAGGGAACCAAGGCAACAATCAGAATCACTTTGCTACACTCAACCAGTTCCTTGCTAACGGGCCAAAGACTTTCAGCAATTGTGTTGAGGCAACCGATGCTGACGATTGGCTCATGGATCTGTGCAAGCATTTCGAGTGCAGTAACGTCAGGCCTGAGGACTTCGTCAAGTTCGCTTCCTTCCAACTCAAAGATCAAGCTGCAGAATGGTTCCAGCAGTACAAGGACTCCAGAGGTGGACGTGTCATCACTTGGGATGAATTCCGTCAAGATTTCAGAGCTCACCATATCGCTCAGAGCGTGGTTGAAAGCAAGCATGAGGAATTCCGCAACCTGAAGCAAGGCTCTTTGTCTATCTATGACTACAACAAGTTGTTCCAGAAGCTCGCCCGCTTTGCCAAGTAGGACGTCCCTGATGAGAAGAGCATGATATACCATTTCAGGGGTGGTCTCAGAGAAGAAATTCAGCTAGCTCTTGTTCTCTTTGAGCCCTGGAGGTACGATGAGTTCTACAACATGGCATTGAAGCAAGAGGCTGCTCAATTGAGGTGTGATGCTTCCAAGAAGCGAGTCAGAGACACTACTCCTTCTTCCTCTACTCAAGTGGCCAAGAAGCAGAAGTATTGGCTTCCTCCTCCTCCGTTCCATCAGCCGTATCAGCAGAAGAGCAAAGGTGGTAGTGGATCTTCCCACCCACCCAACCCTAGCTTTCAGAACAAGACTTCGTCTCAAGCTCCAAGATTGAGTGCTCCGTATCACCGTCCGCTTTCAGAGGTCACGTGCAACAAGTGCCAACAGAAGGGTCACTATGCCAACAAGTGTCTCAATCAGAGGCGTCTTCCTCCTCCTCCTGTGAGATCGGAAACTATAGCTGTGGTCAAGCATAACCCCAAGCACGCCAAGGTCAACTTGATGAACGCAGCTCAGGCAGAGACTCATCAGATGTCATTATGGGTAACCTTCCTGTTAACGATGTTCCTGCAAAAGTTCTTTTTGACACGGGTGCATCGCATTGTTTCATCTCGAGACCGTTTTCATCTAAGCATGGTTTGGCTTTGCAAATTTTGCCTAGTCCATTAGCAGTTGTCTCTCCCGGTAGGCGCATGCATGCTAACTCCATTGCTCCGGATGTTACTATCACCTTGGGTGACTACAAGTTTCTGGATTCTCCAATGGTTCTTGGTGACTCGGATATTGATCTTATTCTCGGAATGGATTGGCTTTCTAAGCACAAGGCGCATCTTGATTGTGCTACCAGGCAGATTCAATTGACTCATTCGTTTGAGGATGTAATTGTCTTTGCCGCTCGTGATGATACCATCCGTCTGTTTTCTCTCAATGAGAAGGGTGAACTGGATGCTATCTTGCAAATTCTAGTCGTTTGTGAATATCAAGACGTTTTTCCAGAAGAGCCTCCAGGAATGCCTCCGCACTGGCCAGTTGAATTCGTCATTGATCTTGAGCCTGGTACGGAACCTGTGTGCAAGCGTCCTTACAAGCTCAGACCTGAAGAGTTGAAGGAGCTGAAGAAGCAACTTAATCACAGAGGCAGAGGAGATGTGCAAAGTCATTTGAGATAACCTCAAAGCAGCCCAATCCCGCCAGAAGAGCTACTATGATAGTAAGCACCGTGATTTGGCTTTCAAGATCGGAGATCATGTTTACCTCCGCGTCTCTCCTATGAAAGGTACTCGTCGCTTCGGTATCAAAGGGAAGCTTGCCCCCAGATACGTGGGACCTTTCAAGATTGTCAGCAAGAGAGGCGATCTCGCCTATCAACTCGAGCTTCCTTCAAACTTTGCAAATGTTCATGACGTGTTCCATGTCTCTCAGCTCCGAGAGTACTTCAAGACTCCTGACCGCACCGTCAACTTCGAGGACATTGAGCTCCAAGAAGATCTCTCTTATCATGAGCACCCCGTTACCATGAAAGTCTTCAAAACGTGGAAGTTTCAAAGACAAACGATAGAAATAAACCTATTACCATGCAGCGGAAGGTAGACTACACTAGGCAATCGATAGTCAAGTATTCAATGGAGTGAGAGCACAATGACTAATAGCCGCATTGTAGTAAAGATCAGGTAGGAAGATATTATGAAGCCAAACAGAACATGCAGTCACTCGGTGAAGACAAAAGATAGTGGAAACATATAATGACTTCACAAGGAGTAACAGTAAGTAAAGGGGAGGGAAGAATGAAACCAGTGACTCATTGAAGACAATGATTTGTTGGACCAGTTCCAGTTGTTGTGACAACTGTATGTCTGGTTAGGGCGGCTAGGTATTTAAACCTGAGGGCACACAGTCTCGGACACCCAGTCCTGAACACGCAGCTTGGGACACCCAGTCCTCACCGTATTCCCCTTGAGCTAAGGTCACATGGACCTCGCCCAATCACTCTGGTAAGTCTTCAAGGTAGACTCCCAAACCTTCACAGACTTCGTTCACCGGCGATCCACAATGTCTCTTGGATGCTCAGAACGCGACGCCTAACCGGCTGGAGGATTCACAGTCCTCAAGTGTAATAAGTCTTCAGATCACACAGACAAGAAGACTTAAGTGATACTTAATTCTCTTTGGCTCTGGGTGGTTAGGGCTTTATCCTCGCAAGGAATTCTCTCTCAAAGGCTTCGAGGCGGGTTGCTCTCAAACGACAAAAGCCGTATTCTAACTCTGAGCAGCCAACCGTTTATGGTTGTAGGGGGTGGGCTATTTATAGCCACTAGGCAACCCGACCTGATTTCTCCGAAATGACCCTGGGTCACTAAGGAACTGACACGTGTTCCAATGGTCAGATTTCAAACTCACACGGCAACTTTACTTGGGCTACAAGCAAAGCTGACTTGTTGACTCTGGACAAGATTTGCTCTCATAGTCTTCACTCGAAGACATAGGTTTTGGTTAAGCATCACTTCAGTCATTCTGACTGGTTCTCTTGGACCCCACTTAATAGTACGGTGGTTCCTATGACTCAACAAAGAAGAAAAAGAACTACAAAAGATCTAAGTCTTCGAGCTCCATAGGCTTCATGCGATGTCTTCTCTTGTCATAGTCTTCAATGTGAATATCTTCATATACCACCTTTGACATCAATGTCTTCATACATTTTTAGGGGTCATCTCTAGTAGGAAAACCGAATCAATGAGGGACTTCTACCTGTGTTATCCTGCAATTCTCACAAACACATTAGACCCTCAACTAGGTTTGTCGTCAATACTCCAAAACCAACTAGGGGTGGCACTAGATGCACTTACAATCTCCCCCTTTTTGGTGATTGATGACAAACTAGTTGAAGTTTTCAACGGGGAATATAATATGTGAAATTGTAAAGGATAAGGAATTGTCTTCATAAGTTGTACGGGCTCCCCCTGAAGATGTGCATATAAGTAATTTGCTTTTAGAATGCAAATGCACATGGCAGGTTGTGCTTGTGGAGACCCTCTTCAACTTATGATGACAATCCACTATGCATGTGAAGGTATGTGAAGATAATGACATGCATAATGGAAAATGGACGTCTGCAAAATGATCTAAGTGCGGAATTTATCATCGCACATGCGGAATTTATCATCGCATCACAAGGTGGCAAATAAGTAGCAGATGACCATCGAGTTTAAGTGTTACAACTCAAAGAACCAAATGTATCAAAACGAGAGTTGTAAACATGAAGCAAAATATAAAGCACCCGCCCATATGGACCCGCTTGAAGACTATCAAACTCATATGCTTCTCCCCCTTTTGTCAGTAAGGACCAAATAGGTTTGAAGACATAGAGCATCTACTCGTTCCCATGAAGAGTAGGTGAAGTAGCAGGGTCGTCAGTGGTGTTCGGCGGTGTAGAAGAACTTGGAGAAGTGTCGAAGCGTGCTGAAGGAGGTGGCGGTGAAGTAAAATCGTCTGCATCCTCGATCACTCTAGCATTCACAGTTGCAGCAGAGGAAGAGAACTCAGAGTCTTCAAGAGATGGAGTTCGTCGCAGCACTGCCCTTCGCGGAGGTGTGGAGTCAAACTTAAAGCATTCAGAGAAGCCATCCTCTTGAAGATCATCTTCAGAGCACATTAGCGTCAGCCCTTTCCAGGTGCGTCAAGAGGTTTCGTGTGCAACAAAGGCATTCTTGGTGGCAAGATTGTGAATGCGATTAACATCCACCAAGAGGCTTTGCATTTGACGATTCAGCCAGTCATGATGCCTATCTTGTTTCTGATGAAGAGCCACAAGAAGCTCTCGGTCATTGAGAACATGAGTGCGCTTCTTGGGTCGTTGGGTAATGGTGCTATCAGTGGCTTCAGTGAGAGCAGGATGCGGTGCACGTGTAGTTCCAGCCAAAGGATACACACGAGTGACTACTTCAACTCCTTCAATGTTCTGAGAAAAACTTTGATGCTCCGCATTTTGAAGACTTAGAGGTTCCTTGGCAGGCTCAGGATAAATTGCTTCAACAGACATATCCACATCAGGCAAAAAGATCCGATGATTGCGAGCAGATGGCTAATATGAGATGGCGGAGTGGAGTTTGATCAGCCGCATTATCCATGGAGCGTAGAACTTCAAGCCAAAAAGATCAGAGCATGATGCAGCAAGTTGGCGGACGAAGAAGTCTTATGCATTGAAGCATTTGCCATGAAGAATATAGAAGACCAAAGTCTTCATTGCACCTTCAAGCTTGGCATGTGGAGAATGTCCTTTGATGGGCCAGAGAGTTCGCCGTATGATGTGATAGATAGTCCTTGGTAGATACTCAAGGTCTTCAACAAAGAACTCCGTGGGATATGCAACATCTTGGGGCAATGGCTTCATCATACTGAGCATCTGACTCATGTTAGGTTCAGGCTTCAGAAATATGCTCTCCACAGCTTCACTGTGAAGCTGACAGCCATGTTCGTAGAGATCGCCAGGAGTGGGCAGACCAGTGAGCTCAATGATGTCAAAGGCTTTGGCTTCGTGATGAACATTTCCTGTCATCTACTCCAGGACCCAAGTCTTCGGATCTTTGTTGTACCCACGGATGTGAAGTGTGGCATAGAATTGGAGAAACAACTCTTCATTCCTATGCTCTTGGTCGGTGACGAACGGCAGCAATCCAACCTCTTTGAAGCAATCCAGAGCTTCTTCCAGACAGGGCAGACCAGCTATTGCTTCAATGTTAAGACGCTTATGTGGGAAGATGCGACCTTGATTGTATAGAATGCAGGAGTAATAGCTTCGCTGCAGATAGCTCCAGAACCGATCAGATGATATTCTTTCCCTTGAGTAGGGGTTCCTGGAGCTATTGAAGAAAGTGTTGTCTGCTTTGAAGCCATTGATATTGAAGGATCGAGGTGCTGATGCAGGACCTGGAAACCTGGGCAATCTTGGGATTGGCTTCTGAACCTGAGGCCTGTGCTCAACATGATAGTCGAACTGAGGACCAGCAGCAGGCGCAGGAACAGAAGCAGTGGGATCAGTGGCTTTGCTGACTTCTGGTGCTTGGGTTGGTGAAGGCTCCACATTAGCTTCAGCCATGATAGTGTCATTGGCTTCATTGGTGTTAGTGGTGGAAGCCTCAAGATTCTCAACCTCCACTCGACGAGCTGGAGGGTCGGTCACAGTCATGTTCTCCTCGAGAACAGCTTCTTGGTGAGACAGGGGAGTAGCAGCTTGTGGGGCTTCTTCTTCATCGGCTGATGCAGCCGGAATGTCTTCAGCAGCTTTAGCTTCAGACGCAGAGACTGGAGGCCTTGGTCCTTTGTGAAGCCTGCGCAACGCTCGCGACGCTTGTGGAGTTGGTGTTGGCTGGGCCTCAAAGTCTTCTTCCTCTTGTGGGCGATCAGCCCATGAAGCATCCTGAGCAATTGGCGTCAGAGGACGACCAATGCTGATGAGTTTGCTATGCGTTAGCACATGCGATGATACCTGTTGGTGCTCGAGCTGAGGAAGGACTGCATCATCTTCAACATGGTCATGGTGTCCAATGTCTTCAGCAACGATGGGATCAGCTGCTGGAAAGTCTTCAGCCTCATGAGCCTCTGTGAAAGCAGGCTCATGGACAGTCAGTTGACGTTCTTGTGGTTCAGCGTTAGGGTGAACCATGGAGATGGGTTAAACAGTCAAGGGCTCTGTGGGAGCAGCCTGTTCCTTCTTCGTCTTTCGCTTCTTCATGGAGGGGGCAGTAGCAGAGGCTTTAGGATGTTTCCTCTTCCTTGCTTCAGCCTCAGCAGTCCTCGTCTCCTTCAGTTCTGAAGCAGTAGACCTGGCTTTTGGCTTCGAGCCAGTCATGCTAGTTGGGAAGACAATGGGAACTGCTTCCTGCCTTGGTGCGTCGGGTTCAGCCGTAGCGGGCGTCTTCTTCTTCTTTGCAGCCATCCTGGGGTCGATGCCAGGACGCCCAAGGGCCTTGCACTTCTCAGCCTCATTGTAGGCTTGCACACACCTGTCAGCCAGGACCTTCATGCGCTCATGAGAACCCTGAGCTTCTGCACGTTTCTTGAGAAAGGCTTCCTTGAGCTCGTGCAGCATAATCTTGAAGTTCTTCACCTCTTGCACGCTGAGCTTGGCCATATACTTCTTGAACTGAGATTTCTCAAAGTCAATCTTCTGCTTCAGTTCAACAATGCGCTGGGTGATAGCTAACTCTGAAGCAATGGCGCCATGGAAGGCGACACTAAGGCCAATGGGAAGTTGCAGATCGTCGAAGCTGATGTTGGGCGTGTCAAACAATTCATCAATGAAGTTGTGGATGATTGCCATGTCAAAGAGAGGCAAATTATTGAAGATTTCTGCTTCTTCTTTGCTCTTGATCAGTTGCTTAAGAGCATCATTTGCAAGATCTTCATCACTGTTCAGATCAATGGCATCATTACGCAGAACAGCAGCAGCTGTCAGTTCTTGGCTGGTGTGTGGCAAAGGCATCTTGACCTTTTGGGGCTTGTAGATGCGTGACAAATCTTCAGACTGCACACTGTCTTCAGGAGGTGCAGTTGCCAGTGGCTTCGCCCGTGAGATTTTTAGAGCAAAGGTAGGCTTTGAAGCTTTAGGCTGCTTCTTTGGCTTCGGCGCTGCAGGCGCTTCATCTGATTCAGCGTCATCTGCAGGCTCATTCACGGCCGTCCCTTGAACCAAGATATGGGCGATGAGACCTTCAAGGTTGTAGAAAGGACCGATGACATTGGGTTCTGCATCTCGTGTGCCGTCAGCCCTTGGAGCAGAAAGACCAGGGTTGAAGTCTAGTCCCAATGTCTTCTTGTTCTGCTTTGCTGAGTTCTGGGCAAACTGCAAGTTGCGCTTGAACAGAATGTCGTCATGACACCATAGTAGTGACGATGAGTGTGCATCTGCAGGCTGTGGCCCACGGACCATGCAGGGATAGAAGCCTTGTGGAATGGCTTCATCTCTGGTCTTGGGTTGAAGATTTTGTAGAGGATGTCTCCCCATGGTCGCTTGATGGCATTCTTTTCAGCATATTCCTTTGTCACAAATCTGTACTTGAACCACTATTCTGCCCAATAGCGTCGAATCCATTGGATTCGTGTCTTGCGCTGATTGTACTCCTCTTCAGGATCTGTCCTGTACAGCTCTGAGAGGTCATCGGGCAGATCTCTTGATGTTTCTCCACGACGCTTTCTGCCACCCTTCCTTGCTGATTTCTCTGAAGCCATGAACTTTAAACTGCAGGGCTTCAATATGTTCAAAGGCTTCAAAGGCTTTCGCTTGCTGGACAGACAGGAACTGGCTTCGGGAGAATTTATGTGATACTGTAAGAATTCTGCAAATGAATGTAGACTATGAGAACCAAGGGATTCTCCCACGGACATGTACCTGTGACAGCATTAAGGTGCGAGGGAAGGGGAAGAGGTCATATGCATTCTCAGAAGATTTTGAAGATAAATCGGTTTAGAAGACATTGACCTCATTGTGCGAAGACATTCACTCATAGATAAGGAGTTGGTTCCAGATTTGTACGAATCCATGGATCAGTACAAGTGAGGAATCTAACTACTTTGTGAAGCATAAGTGAATATACTAGGCATGTTATGAGATGCAGTATTAAAGAGATCCAACTTGTGTGAATAGAAACTGCTTGTGGTAGAAAGTGATAAAGCTATAGGATCAAAGGGGCCGTAAAAAGGAAGTTTTATTTACCACACGAAGAACTGCTAGACGGAGTGGAAGAGGAGGCCGAGCAGTTCGATCTTCCGTGCCCTAACTTGGCGACGGAGGACTCCTACGGCGACGGCAGAGAGGACGATGTCCGCGGTCGGCGTGAAGACGGCGTCGGAGAGGTTGCGGCAGCGAAGCACTTCGTCGCCGGCGTCGTCGAGGGCTAGCGGTGGCGCTAGGGTTCATGTGAGAGTGGAAGAAGAGATAATGACTGTGGTGAGGCGTGTATTTATAGGGACAGGAGCGGCTCAGTGTTATTACACAGGTGCCCCTGGCAATTCATATTTGAGGAACACGTGGCCATCATACAGCATATCGGGGGTTGTTCCACATCCCACGCACGCCTGGATTGTCGGGTGGTCGTTCCCACTTCTCCGGGTTTCAGGTGAAGGAATGAGCATTGAAAACGGACTTAATGTTTGTCTCTGTATCTTCTGCTGACAAGGACGCAGAGAAGACATTCGACAGTTTCAATAGAATGCATATGATTTGGAGAGATAGAGTTTGAGATATAAAGCATAGAGAGGTTAGGGTCCGATCACATTCACTTAGTTCAAAAGATTCAACAAGAAGACATAGCTATAAGTGAATGTTGTAGAGGATAGAACACTAGTATATATATATAATCAACATAGTGAAGATAATCATGAAGACATGTTGAGATTGAAGCCAAACCGAATGTGAAGACATAGCAAATGTAACGCCATGAGTGAAACACTTCAAACAGAAAAATTGGTGGTGGCGTTACCCACCGTATAGGAAGTATTAGACCCAGACACGGCGGACAATTATCGTGGCGCTCCAAAGTCAAATTCCACATTAATGTATTCACACTTAGAATGTATGTCTTCATTGATTGAAGATATACTTTACTTCGTGCGTTGCGCATCTAAGTCATCAATATGCATAAGTGTTAAGATGCGTGCCTGATCACAGGACATTTGAGGATTCCAAGATATTTAGCTCACATCGTAACTTGCAAAATCTCTTCTCATCGAAGGGCTTGGTGAAGATATCTGCCAATTGCTCTTTAGTGTTGACGTGTATGATATCAATATCTTCCTTCACAACATGATCTCTGAGAAAGTGATGACGAATTTCAATGTGCTTTGTCTTCGAGTGCTGAACTGGGTTGTTGGCAATCTTGATGGCGCTTTCGTTGTCGCAGTAGAGTGGCACTTGCTTCAGATGAATGCCATAGTCCTTGAGTGTTTTCTTCATCCACAGAAGCTGAGCGCAGCAAGATCCAGCAGCAATGTATTCAGATTCGGCAGTGGAGAGAGATACACAGTTCTGCTTCTTTGAAGACCAACCTACAAGTGATCGTCCAAGAAAATGACATCTGCCTGATGTAGACTTGCGATCCACTTTGTCACCAGCATAATCAGCATCCGAGAATCCAACCAGATAAAACTCTGAGCCCTTTGGATAGCATAATCTTAAAGTTGGGGTGTGAGCCAAATATCGAAGAATTCTCTTCACAGCTAAGTGATGCGACTCCTTTGGTGCCGCTTGAAATCGAGCACACATGCAAACACTAAGCATAATATCTGGCCTAGATGCACATAGATAAAGCAAAGAACCAATCATGGAGCGGTATACCTTTTGATCGAACTCTTTACCATTGTCGTCAGGACCCAGATGATGCTTGGCTGGCATTGGCGTCGTGAAGCCTTTGCAGTCTTGCATACCGAACTTCTTCAGGCAATCTTTGAGATACTTCTCTTGAGATATGAAGATGCCGTTGTGTTGCTGTTGTATTTGAAGATCGAGGAAGAACTTCAGCTCTCCCATCATGGACATCTGATATTGCTCTTACATCATATATCCAAACTCTTCACTGTACTTCTGATTGGTACAGCCGAAGATAATGTCATCCACATATATTTGGCACACAAACAGTTCACCATCATATGTCTTCGTGAAGAGAGTGGGGTCGAGGGAACCAGTTATGAAGCCTTTTCTCTTCAGGAAGTATTTGAGTGTGTCATACCAGGCCCGAGGGGCTTGTTTGAGGGCATGCAGTGCCTTGTTGAGCTTGTATACCATGTCAGGATGTTTTGGATCTTCAAAGCCAGGCGGTTGTGCAACATACACTTCTTCTTCAATCTTGTCATTGAGAAAGGCGCTCTTAACATCCATTTGATATAGAAGAATGTTATGATGATTTGCATAGGCCAGCAGTATGTGTATGGCTTCAAGTCTAGCCACAGGAGCAAATGTTTCATCGAAGTCAATGCCTTCCACTTGAGTATATCCTTGAGCAACGAGACGAGCTTTGTTTCTGACAACTTGACCATGCTCATCTTGCTTGTTGCGGTATATCCATTTGGTGCCTATTATGTTGTGCTTCCGAGGATCAGGACGCTAAACCAGTTCCCATACATTATTCAGCTCAAACGGTTGAAGCTCTTCTTGCATAGCTTGAATCCATTCAGGTTCCATGAAGGCTTCTTCAACTTTCTTGGGTTCTGTTATTGAGACGAATGCGAAGTGCCCACAGAAATTTGCTAGCTGAGTTGCCCTTGAACGAGTGAGCGGACTGGGTGCATTGATGCTATCAATTATTCTCTCAATCTGCACTTCATTGGCAACACGAAGATGTACAGGACGAAGATTTTGCTCTTGCTGATCATTGTCGTTGTTAGAGGGATTGTCTTCAGGCTGAACATTGTCTTCAGGTTGATCAGGTGCGGAGATGATAAGTTCCTCTTCAGGTTGAGCTTCAGAAGGTATGATTTCTCTAGTTCCCATTAGCTTGATTGTTTCGCTGGATGGAACTTCATCTAGCACATTTGGCAGGTGTTCTCTTTGTGAACCGTTAGTCTCATCAAATCGCACATCCATTGTTTCAACCACTTTATAATGAAAGAGATTGAAGACTCTGTAGGAGTGCGAATCCTTTCCATATCCAAGCATAAAACCCTCATGTGCTTTTGGTGCAAATTTTGAAGTGTGATGTGGGTCCTTGATCCAGCACCTGGCGGCAAATACTTTGAAGTAACTGACATTTGGCTTCTTGCCAGTAAGGAGCTCATAAGATGTCTTGTTCAGAAGCTTGTGAAGATAAACACGAGTGATTGTATGGCACGCAGTATCAATGGCTTCAGGCCAGAATTTTCTTGGAGTCTTGTATTCATCAAGAATCGTTCGGGCCATCTCAATGAGTGTTCTATTCTTGCGTTCGATGACTCCATTCTGCTGTGGCGTGTATGGGGCTGAGAATTCATGTGTGATGCCCAAGGTATCAACATATGTATCAAGGCCAGTGTTCTTGAATTCGGTGCCATTGTCACTTCTGATGTGCTTTATATTGGCACCATAGTTGTCCATTGCTCGATTGGCGAAGCGTCTGAAGACATCCTGCACTTCAGTCTTGTAGAGGATTATGTGCACCCAAGTATATCTAGAATAATCATCAACAATGACAAAGCCATAGAGACAAGCAGTAGTAGTAAGAGTTGAGTAATGAGTGGGACCGAAAAGATCCATGTGGAGCAGTTCGAAGGGTCGAGTAGTAGTCATGATTGTCTTTGAGGGATGTTTGGCCCTCGTCATCTTTCCTGCTTCACAGGCACCGCATAAGTGATCTTTCTTGAACTTGACGCCCTCGATGCCTATGACATGCTTCTTCTTTGCAAGGGTGTGGAGGTTCCTCATGCCATCATGCCCAAGCCTCCGATGCCAGAGCCAGCATTCTGAGGCTTTTGCTAGAAGACATACGGCAAGCTGTGGTCCTGCTGAGAAATCTACCACGTTCAAATCATCTTTCCGATACCCTTCAAACACTAGAGACTTGTCAGATTCCATTAGAACAAGGCAATGATATTTTCCAAATATTACGATCATGTTCAAATCGCAAAGCATTGAGACAGACATTAAGTTGAAGCCAAGGGATTCAACAAGCATGACTTTATCCATGTGTTGATCCTTTGAGATTGCAACTCTACCTAGACCCAATATCTTACTTTTACCAGTGTCAGCAAATGTGTTGTGACTCTTGTCGGATGGACTTAAGGTTGAGTCCATAAGAAGGCTTCTTTTGCCAGTCATGTGGTTGGTACACCCACTATCAATAATCCATTTTGAAGACACTGGTGTCGTACCCTATAGTGCAGTTAGGGAGATAGGCTTCACGAAGAGAATTGTGAAGCAAAAACATTTGACGAACTAGTGGGTTATGAAAGCTTAGATCCAGATTAGGACTGATAGGGAGAGTAGCAAGCGATTCAGGAACGAAGTACATAGTAAGACCATTCGGGCATTTGATCTTGCACCCTACAAGATGTTTAAGGTCCCTAGCAATAGCGTCAGACGATTTTGGTTTTCTGCTGGAGACCTTTCCCTGCAAAAGAGAGTTAAGCTTTCTTAGCCACCCACATCTTCAAGGGTGGCTTAGAAGCGATAAGTCTCAGTGCAGCGTCTGAGAACTTTGGCTTTGGAGCCCTAGCAAAAAGTCTTGCAGGCGGACAATAGTACTCATAAGAATAAGCAGAATAGTTCTTGGTCTTATGAACATGACGGTTCGATGAACCGCGCTCATATTCATAGGCCTGAGTATGATTTCCCTGCAAAACATTTGCGTTAGTGCGACTCAGGTGAGTCCTCTATCTGTATGAAGCCTGTGGTCTGGGGTTTGTCTTCTTCACCTGTGGTGTCATGATGACATTCACAGGAAGATTTTCCAAACACTTTTTTGGCACCCAGATCTTCTTCATAGGCGGCCCATTCCTGCAGTTAGTACCAATATACCTGGCAAACACTTCACCATTCTGATTCTTAAACAGCTTATAGTTTGCATCAAAGGATTCATCAATGACAATGGGGTTAGCACAAGTGAAGCCAGATAGATTGGATGGATCTGCTGAAGGTTCCTTTGCAGCAACCCAGGTGGTTTTGGGGTACTGCTCAGGTTTCCAGTAAGAGCCATCAGCATTCATTTTCCTTACAAACCCAACACCCTCTTTCCTCGGGTTTCGATTCAGAATCTGCCTTTTGAGGACATCACATAGTGTCTGATATCCTTTAAGACTTTTGTACATCCCTGTTTCAAGCAATGTCTTCAACCTAGCATTCTCATCAGCAATAGCAGTGGTATCCTCAGCAGAGGGGTTAGTTACCACATCAACAGTTGAAGATATTGCAACAGTAGCAGCAGTAGAACATTCAGCAACAGAAGTAGCATTATCACGCTCAATGCATTTAAGACATGGTGGTTCAAATCCTTCCTGAGCGGAACTGATCTGTTCGGCGCGAAGTGACTCGTTTTCCTTTTGAAGATCTTCATGAGCCGCTCTCAATTTCTTAAGATCTTGCTTCCTTTGAACATAATCATAGGAAAGCTTTTCATGAGTTGTTGAGAGTGTTTCATGACGACTTTCAAGTTCCTCATACTTAACATGAATATTTTTTATGTCTTCAATTAAGGACTCAGATCGAGTCATTTCAGTGCCTAATAGATCATCGCTTTTGTCTAACAGTTTTTGAATATGTTCCATAGCTTTTCTGTTGTTCAGTTGCAATTTTAGCTAGTGTTTTGTAGCTGGGTCTGGAATCACAATCAGAGTCATCTTCACTAGATGTTTGATAGTGAGTAGTGCGTGTGTTTACCTTGGCATCACGTGCCATGAAGCAGTAGGTAGGAGCGGAGTAGTCCTTGTCATTTGCATTGGTGTCGGTGATGAATTCATTGTCGTCAGTGTTGAAGATGGACTTGGCAACGTATGCTGTAGCCAGACTTGCAACGCCAGAATCGGACTCCTCCTCAGACTCCACCTCCGCCTCCTCAGAAGCGGACTCCTCCTCTGAATCCATTTCCATGCCAACAAATGCACGTGCCTTGCCAGTTGAGCTCTTCTTGTGTGATGAAGACTTTGAGGAAGACTTGGAAGAAGACTTTAAGTATTTCTTCTTCTTCTTGTCGTCAGAGTCATATTCCTTGCTCTTCTTCTTCTTTTTGTTCTCATTGTCCCACTGCGGACACTCAGAGATGAAGTGGACAGTTTTCTTGCACTTGTGGCATGTTTTCTTCTTGTAGTCATGAGTAGAAGCTTCATCATTCCTTGAGCTTGATCGTGAAGACTTCCTGAAGCCTTTCTTCTTGGTGAATTTTTGGAACTTCTTCACAAGCATAGAAAGTTCCTTTCCAATGTCTTCAGGGTCATCAGAACTGCTGTCATATTCTTCTTTAGATGAGGAGACAGCTTTTGCCTTCAAGGCACGAGTTCGCCATAGTTTGGACCGTAGATATCTCTTTTCTCAGAAAGCTGAAACTCATGTGTGTTGAGCCTCTCAAGTATGTCAGACGGATTGAGTGTCTTGAAATCAGGACGTTCTTGAATCATCAGGGCTAGGGTGTCAAACGAGCTGTCAAGTGATCTCAGTAGTGTCTTGACGACTTCATGCTTGGTGATCTCAGTAGCGCCGAGGGCTTGAAGCTCATTTGTGATGTCAGTGAGTCGATCAAACGTGAGCTGGACATTCTCATTGTCATTTCGCTTGAAGTGGTTGAAGAGGTTGTGAAGGACACTAATTCTCTGATCTCTCTGGGTTGAGACGCCTTCGTTGACCTTGGAGAGCCAGTCCCAGACTAGCTTAGATGTTTCCAAAGCACTTACACGGCCATACTGTCCTTTGGTCAGATGACCACAGATGATATTCTTGGCAGTAGAGTCCAGTTGAACGAACTTCTTGACATCAGCAGAAGTGACACCTTCTCCAGCCTTGCGAACGCCGTTCTTGACGACATACCATAGGTCGACGTCAATGGCTTCGAGATGCATGCACATCTTATTCTTCCAGTAGGGATATTCAGTTCCATCAAAGACGGGGCACGCAGCGGAGACTTTAATTATCCCTGCAGTCGACATAGCTAAAACTCCAGGTGGTTAAACCGAATCACACAGAACAAGGGAGTACCTTACTCTGATACCAACTGAAAGTGCGTTATATCGACTAGAGGGGGGGTGAATAGGCGATTTTTATGAAAGTCTTCAAAACGTGGAAGTTTCGAAGACAAACGATAGAAATAAACCTATTACCATGCAGCGGAAGGTAGACTACACTAGGCAATCCATAGTCAAGTATTCAATGGAGTGAGAGCACAATGACTAATAGCCACAATGTAATAAGGATCAGGTAGGAAGATATTATGAAGCCAAATAGAACATGCAGTCACTCAGTGAAGACAAAAGATAGTGCAAACATACAATGACTTCACAAGGAGTAACAGTAAGTAAAGGGAAGGTAAGGATGAAACCAGTGACTCGTTGAAGACAATGATTTGTTGGACCAGTTCTAGTTGTTGTGACAACTGTATGTCTGGTTAGGGCGGCTAGGTATTTAAACCTGAGGACACACAGTCTCGGACACCCAGTCCTGAACACGCAGCTCAGGACACCCAGTCCTCACCGTATTCCCCTTGAGCTAAGGTCACACAGACCTCGCCCAATCACTCTGGTAAGTCTTCAAGGTAGACTCCCAAACCTTCACAGACTTCGTTCACCGGCGATCCACAATGTCTCTTGGATGCTCAGAACACGACGCCTAACTGGCTGGAGGATTCACAGTCCTCAAGTGTAATAAGTCTTCAGATCACACAGACAAGAAGACTTAAGTGATGCCTAATTCTCTTTGGCTCTGGGTGGTTAGGGCTTTATCCTCGCAAGGAATTCTCTCTCAAAGGCTTCGAGGTGGGTTGCTCTCAAACGACAAAAGCCATATTCTAACTCTAAGTAGCCAACCGTTTATGGTTGTAGGGGGTGGGCTATTTATAGCCACTAGGCAACCCGACCTGATTTGTCCGAAATGACCCTGGGTCACTAAGGAACTAACACGTGTTCCAACGGTCAGATTTCAAACTCACACGGCAACTTTACTTGGGCTACAAGTAAAGCTAACTTGTCCGACTCTGGACAAGATTCGCTCTCATAGTCTTCACTCGAAGACATAGGTTTTGGTTAAGCATCACTTCAGTCATTCTGACTGGTTCTCTTGGACCCCACTTAACAGTACGGTGGTTCCTATGACTCAACAAAGAAGAAAAAGAACTACGAAAGATCTAAGTCTTCGAGCTCCATAGGCTTCATGCGATGTCTTCTCTTGTCATAGTCTTCAATGTGAATATCTTCATATACCACCTTTGACATCAATGTATTCATACATTTTTAGGGGTCATCTCTGGTAGGAAAACCGAATCAATGAGGGACTTCTACCTGTGTTATCCTGCAATTCTCACAAACACATTAGTCCCTCAACTAGGTTTGTCGTCAATACTCCAAAACCAACTAGGGGTGGCACTAGATGCACTTACAGGTTACCATAACAACCAACCGCGTAAGGAACGCAAAATCAAGGAACATAACACCGGTATGACGGAAACTAGGGCGGCAAGAGTGGAACAAAACACCAGGCATAAGGCAGAGCCTTCCACCCTTTACCAAGTATATAGATGCATTAATTAAATAAGATATATTATGATATCCCAACAGATGCATGTTGCAACATGGATCAAACTTCATCTTCACCTGCAACTAGCAATGCTATAAGAGGGGGTGAGCAAAAGCTATAACATAGCCAAACAACGGTTTGCTAGGAAAGGTGGGTTAGAGGCTTGACATGGCAATACGGTAGGAATGATATAGCAAGTGGTAGGTAGCGCGACATAGCGATAGAGCGAACAACTAGAAAGCAAAGATATAAGTGATTTCGATGGTATGGTCATCTTGCCTACAAAGTACTCAGAGTTGACGAAAGCTTGATCCTCGAAAGCGTACTCAATAGGTTCCTCATCACGTACTCGTCTCTCGGCTCTACCCAAAGCAAGAACACAAGCAAGGGAACGACAATCAATCACGGTGCAATGCACAACCAACATGATGCAAAACATGGCATGATATGCGAGACATGGTATGCAATGCATATGCATATTCCGCAAGGGAAAGAATGATCAAGTCATCAACTTGGCAAACCAAGTATGCCGCTGGAAAGATGAGATGATTACGGTTGAAATCGATATAAGGATCACCAGAAACGGATGCACGGTTTGCAAATGGCAAGCAAAACATGAATGTCACAATTCTACGATTAACAGCACGATGCCATCTAGAATGCAACAAGAAACTAAGATAATGCACTCCAACATAGCAACAAAGCATATGGCAGTGATGTACAAGAGATGCTTGACAAAACATGAACACTGAGCTACGGCTAAATCATACAAGAGCATGTACAAACAAGCATGGCAAAAGTGCAAAAGATATCAGCATCAAAGACTGAAAGTACTAACATGTCAAAAGCAACATCAGGAAGCAATGTTTAGAGCAAGCGAACAACATGCTACAGGAACATAACATAGCAAACCAAGGCATGGCATGATTCTAGTAAGTGCGTAGATCAAAAGTCCCTTACTTATCATGAGCCAATAAGGCACAGAAGACATGATGGCACCCATGTAAACATAGCAAGTTTTATTAACAGTTTCAGACTTGGCAGAAAACAGAGCATGGCATAAATAGATTCATGATAGTAACTTTGCAAGCTCATGCGACTCACCACAAAGCATTTCATGACAAAACAAGCATAGCAACAGAAAGATGACATATTAATGAAGCTAACCATGGCAAGAGCAAGTTCATAGGATGCATGGATCACTAGCAACAACCATGGCAAAATTAATTAACATGTTAACATTCTGCCAGGAACATTCTATAGCAAAAGTAGAGTAAGAATAAGACATGCTAGACAACTCCATAATTGCAAACATGGGCATGGATGTATATATCATAACCACGTGTTCAAAACATCCTTACTGAAGTATCCCAAAATAAGCATGGATATCACTGTAGCATCAAGTTTACATGGCATCAAAATAACAGCAGGAAAAGAATTAGCAAAATCCTAAGTCCCTGAGAATAGCAACATCACGAAGCCTAGTTTGCATGCTTGTGCTAGTCATCCACATAGATCACAAAAATACAACACAAACACCTATGTAAAGATGACATGATGTAGTTCAAGACACATATAGACCTCAAGCTCATACGGTGCACACATCAATTGCAATGAAAATGACAAAACATCATCATCTGATAAGTACCAGCTCCTAACATTTTATAGCACTCTTGTATCAATCAAAATGGCATCATAACAGAAAGTAATATGCATGGAAATTCTTCTAACATGATTATCTCAACGAGGCGAACAATTGGATATAACATATGCATGATTCGGAGCCACGGTTGCCGAGATATGACATGTCAAAGGAGGCATAAAAATAATAGGATCTACGGGGAATTGGTGAAAATCTCACCCTCCGAAAAGTCAACGGGAAAGAGGGATCCACGACGGCGCGGTACATGACGGGGACGAGGGCGTTTGGTTGGGGGGAGTGGTGGATCTCATCCCACTCCTCGGATCCGGCACTGGCGAGAGCTCCAGGGAGCTCTCCGACGAGGACACGGAAACCGAGGCGACGCGGCGGCGAGGTTGGGGCGGTCGCGCAGTGGCGGAGCAAGGGCACGGGGCGGCGCGGTCGGTCGGTGGCGCGGCATCCGGCACCGGCCAGCAGGAGGATGATGAGGAGACGGCGGGGTTCAGCAAAGGGCGCGGCGGCGCTGGCGACGGCGAGCGGACGCGGGAAGAGCGGCCCTGGGCGGCAAAGGTGCGGACAGAGGCACGGGGAGCCGGGCCAAGGAGGGCCTGGCTCGGGCTCGGCGGGCCGGCGGTGGAGAGGCGCGGTGGAGGGGAGCCAGCGGGGTGAGGTGGCGGCGCCTGGTTGGCCAGGAGTGGCTGCGGAGGTGACGTGGTGGCTTCAGATTGGCTGGAGACACGTGGCGGCGGTGGTGGACATGTCCGGTGCGGCACAGACGCGTCCGAACGTGCGGAGGAGGAGTGGATCTAGGTTTAGACTGCGATTTTTGGACCGGGTGCACATATATATAGGTAGAGGGAGTCTGGAGTGTCCAAATGAGGTGCGGATTTTGCCCACACGATCGTGATCCGACGATGGAGGACATGGAGGTGATTTAGGTGGGTTATTTGGCCGTTTTGGAGGGGTGTTGGGCTGCAACACAAAAGAGGCTTTGCGGTTTCCTAGTTAACCGTTGGGGCATCAAACGGCCTCCAAATGAAACGAAATTTGACAGGCGGTCTACCGGTTGTGTACCAAGGCCACTTGGCAAATCTCGGTCCATTCCGAGAACATTTAACACCCGCTCAGGAAAAGAGTCAAGAGGGGTGCGCCGGTGCATGTAGGAGTGTCGGATTGCGAAACGAACAACAGGAAAAATGCTCGGATGCATGAGACGAACACATATGCAAATGCGATGCACATGATGACATGATATGAAATGCATGACATGAACAAAATGCAAAATGAAGACAAAACCCAACCACGAAGGGAAAATCATGTCGCATCTCCGGAAAAGGCAAGAGTCAGAGTTACAAATATGGAAAGTTGTATCCGGGGCGTTACATATGTCCTTGGTCCCGAGGGGGGCCCTGATGCAGCTCGGGATAGCTCAGATGTGCATGCCACACCTAGCCTCCGCTCGCAAAGCGCTTGGGGGAGAGCAGCAGGCAGGAGCCGTGCCTACCAAAACACAAATCAGAGAACGAGAAACACTGTGAATCGAAAATTTCCCCCTTTTTGATAAGTGCATGAAACTATGAATTTCATTCCAAAGGTAGCAAATCAGATTACAAAAGGGAGCCAAAAAGACAGCCGCTTCCGGCATCTACACTAGTCTTCTCACCAGCGCGGAGCTCAGTGCTTCCACTGGGCATGGGCATAGTGATTGGAGGATGGTGTCGACTGCCAGTGCGGAGCATGGTGCTTAAACTTGGACGTTGGTGGGAACCCCGTGAGGCTCAAGGGCAGCGCTCAGGAGACATCGGGGCGTGTATAACCCCACTTATTATTGCGTGATAGTGTCACGGGCGAAGACTTGAGGGGCACTCCTTGCCCCGTCCGGGAGAGGACTCCGACCGTGCATGCCTCGACCACCGTTGGGGCGTCTGGAAACCAAGACAGGACCAAGGGGTAAGGGGCTACGCGAGCGGTGGTCAGGTGGTCGTAGACCCTCGGCCGGGGGAGAGGCTCGCCGGTGCCCTTCCCGGCGAAGGACCTACTTCTGGATGGCATGCGCCACAATCATGGCGGCACGGGGGGTGGTGGGGGAGGGCGAGCTCTGGCGCTGGGGCTTCCCCCCATGACCCTAGTGCGCCCTGCGTGCTTGAGGCGGGGCCAACGCCCGGAGGTGCGTGGCCGTGACGTGGTTTACCTACGATCTAAGGTTAGTGTGACGTGTTCCAAGGATATTGGTTGTACGGGTGGTCGTTGCTACCGAATGCGCTGGTGAGGCATTGGGTTCATTCGTAAGGGGCCTCTACCCCACATGGCGTTGGCGATCTTGACGTCCAGGTCAGCAGGGGAAACATGTACGGGCTTCTCCTTTGCTCATACGATGAGCCTACCGACGGCGGCACAAAGGTACTAGGGGCTATCCCCTTGAGATCAGCCCCTAGTCCCTCCACTGCGCTGTCCACCATCTCTGATGTCCTGCCTTGCCAGCTTGGGGGTGGCCCTTCACTGTTGCTGCGATGGAGGCTGCCTAATTAACCTGGCTAGTCTCTGGGGTCACGCCTCATGGGTTAGGTAGGCAGTGCCGTGCATCGGATCACCTTCGCGGGGTCCTCCAGGCTCCTCATGAGGGGACGAGTAGACGCAGCAGGGGCGGGCGTGGGTCCCTGAAGGTGTTCACGAAGTCGGCAGGATGCGGAAGGGCGTCGCGCCCTTGCAAGCAGTGTCGAGCAGCTCGGCCACATGGGCGAGCAAGGCATCGCGGCCACCTTCCGCTAATCTGTGATGCAACAACTCGCGCGCCACAAGGAGCGCCGCTCACGTGTTCGCTTGCTCCCGGCGAGCATGCAGGATGGAGCCATGGCGTAGCCGGAGGACCGTGCGGTGGCTCGGTTGCGCCGTCGAATAGGAGGGGGCGGGAGCGGCCCACACCATCGGTGGTGGTTGATGCCTCCATCTGCGTCGGCCGCAGGGATCATAGGGCGATGATGAACTCCCTGCCGAGGTGCCACATGGGTGACGCGAGCAGCCCAATGCTCAGCGCATGCTCGGGGAACCTCCGCCATGGGTGCAACAGAACAGACACATGGCGGGGACAGGAGAAGTACTTCGACACGCCGCTACCTGGCGTGCCAAATGTCGGATTCAGGGCTCCGTAGACCCAAGAAAGGTTCCAACTCTGGGGCGTGTGCGAAGAACTCAACATCTCGAGCCAACTAGTTTGTCACCCCCACGGCCTAGCTCGATGTACAAGAAAGGAAAGGGACACAGCAGTTTACCCACCTTCCAGCAACCTTGCGGTGTAAGACCCAACTCCTGCTTTGTGGTGGATTAGCCTCGCGAGGGGCTGAGGATGAACTAGTACAAGGGAAGAAAAACCTCACGAGTTCTGCTCTAGTGAGGGTGTGAGCTAGTGAGATCCCTCTCTCGGATCGGATCCCCTCCTACCGTGGTGGCTAAGCTATATTTGTAGTGGCCTTGGTCCTCTTCCTCCTAACAAAGCCGGGAAGGGTGTAACACCCCGGATATGACTTTCCCAATATGTATTCCAACTCTTGCCGTTTCCGGCCTTAAGTTATTTTATTTTTCTCGGGTTCGGGTTTTTGTCTCTGTGTGTTGTTGTCGTTGTCATGCATCTCATATCATGTCATCACGTGCATTGCATTTGCATACGTGTTCATCTCATGCATTCGAGCATTTTCCCCGTTGTCCGTTTTGCATTCCGGCGCTTCATTCTCCTCCGGTAGTCATTTCTACCTTTCTTTCGTGTGTGGGGATTAAACATTTCCGGATTGGACCGAGACTTGCCAAGCGGCCTTGGTTTACTACCGGTAGACCGCCTGTCAAGTTTCGTACCATTTGGACTTCGTTTGATGCTCCAACGGTTAACCGAGGGACTGAAAAGGCCTCATGTGTGTTGCAGACCAACACCCTTCCAATTTGGCCCAAAACCCACAAAAACCCTCTCCATCATCTAGAGCATTCGATCACGATCGCGTGGCCAAAAACCGCACCTCATTTGGACACTCCTAGCTCCCTCTACCTCTATAAATAGACCCCCAATTTCCAATTCGCGGATCTCCCCTTCCTAACCCTAGCCCCGCTCCATCCGGCGCGCCGGACACGTCCGGGCCGCACCGGACGAAATCGCCGCCGCCAACCGCTGCTCGACACGTGGCCGCCGCCGTCCCGCCTCCC
>NC_057800.1:316981736-316989110 GCF_018294505.1 Triticum aestivum | reverse complement strand
GGCCACCACCGCCGCCGCCGCCGCCGCAGCAACTCCGGCGTCCCACGCCGCCCGCGTCGCCGGACCACCACCGCGGCGCCCCTCGCCGGCCTTCTTCTCCTTCCCTGACGACCCCAACTCCGGTGAATAGTGTTTCCGGCGAGCGCCTCGAAGTCCGTGCAGATCTGGATCTAAAAACCTCGAGGGTTGACTTTTTGCCCGAAACCCTAGTTCATATTGCCATGTTCATCGTATCGTAACTTTGCATCCGTAGCTCCGTTTTGGGCATATAGCATAGCAAAATGTTCATCTCGGGGAGTACATCATTTCATTCCATTGCATCATTTTCAGTTGAGTTCATCTTGATGCCCGAAATGCTGTTAGAAGAGTGCTACTTGAGATATTTGTCAGATCTGCTGCTCCATTTAGATATTTGTCATTTTTGCCATGATTATTGTGTGCATGATATGCCCATGAGCTCTACATATGTTTTGTTAAGGGTTTTGCCATCTTTCCAGAGGTGCAACCCATGTATTTTTGTGATGTGTGTGGTGACTAGCACAAGCTTGCAAAGTGAGGCACATGGTAATGCTGATTTCAGGGACTTAGCATTTCCACTAAGTCCTTCAGCTGTTTATCTCATATGGCCATATGTTCATGTTGTTTCCTAGTGATCCGTGCCTCTTTTGAGGATGATCAGTAAGGATGTTTTGTTAATGTTGTAGTGCTCTATCCATCCATGTCTTTTTTTGCAATTATGGAGCACCCTAGCTTGAGTCAATCAAGCTCTACTTTTGCTACTTCGTGAATCTGGGCAGATTGTCTACTTGTTAGCGATTTTGCCGAGGATGTTGTAGTTGATCTGTGCATGCTATGCTATTGTTCTTGCCATGTCTAGCTTGCATTTTGTGTATTCTTGATGAGTGTATGCTTAGCTTGTCATGACTTGCTCTGTAGTGAGTGCATCGAGCTTGTAAACATGCCTACTTGATACCTGTTTCAGCATGCTACAGTTTTCACTAAGTCTGTGATCTGATTATGTTTTTGCCATGTTCACATGCTTGCAGTTGTAGTTTTTGATCCCTTTTGGCTCAAGATCACTAAGGGCCTTTTGTTAAGCTCTTTGAGTAGCTCCATGCCATGCTTTACTTTGCCATGTTGAGGTCCTGTAGCATATAGTTTTGTTGCTCCAAAGAGTGCTATCTGATCTGAAATTCCAGAGAAGTGTTAATTTCACTAAGTCTGAGATCTGTTTACCATATGCATTTTTTCCATGCTTGTTTGAACCGGTTAATGGATGAATGGGCCGTAGCTTAGTGCTAGACTTTTGTTAAGCATCATGAATGCATCCCTGCCATGTATTTTTATGCCATGTTCGAGTGCTTTAGCATGTTCATCTTGTTGTATTTAGATGGCTACTTGCTGTAAATCGTAGAACGTGGTCATATTTGAATCGCTTGCACACAATAATTCCGATTCCGGCGTTCTTTACATCATTTTCAAGCGATTTCATCTCATCTTTCCAGTGGCATACTTGGATTCCCAAGTTGAGGCCAGGTTCATGCATCCCTTGTCAAATCTTGCATATGCATCCCGCATCGCATCCCGCATAGCATACCATCTTTGCATCATGTTGTTTGAGCTTTGCATGTGGTTGATTGTGTTCCGTTTGCTTGTTTTTCTTGTTTGGGTAGAGCCGGCAGACGAGTTCGCTAACGAGGAGCCCGTTGAGTTTGCTTTCGAGGATCCAGTCAACTCTGACAACTTTGCAGGCAAGATGATCATACCCTCGAAATCGCTACTATCTTTGCTATGCTAGATGCTCGCTCTTTTGCTATGCCAATGATACAATGCCTACCACTTGCTTTCAAGCCTCCCAAATTGCCATGTCAAACCTCTAACTCACCATGTCCTAGCAAACCGTTGATTGGCTATGTTACCACTTTGCTCAGCCCCTCTTATAGCGTTGCTAGTTGCAGGTGAAGATTGGAGACCGTTCCTTGTTGGAACATTTATTTACTTGTTGGGATATCATTATATTTCCATGTTATCTTAATGCATCTATGTACTTGGTAAAGGGTGGAAGGCTCGGCCTCTCGCCTAGTGTTTTGTTCCACTCTTGCCACCCTAGTTTCCGTCATATCGATGTTATGTTCCCGGATTTTGCGTTCCTTACGCGGTTGGGTTATAATGCGAACCCCTTGATAGTTCGCCTTGATTAAAGCATTTCCAGCAATGCCCAACCTTGGTTTTACCATTTGCCACCTAGCCGCTTTTTCCCTTGGGTTTCCGGAGCCCGAGGGTCATCTTATTTTAAACCCCCCCGGGCCAGTGCTCCTCTGAGTGTTGGTCCACCTGTCAGCTGCCGGTGGCCACCAGGGGCAACTCTGGGCTGGCCTACCCGTACCTAAGACAATCTGAGTGTGCCCTGAGAAAGAGATATGTCCAGCTCCTATCGGGATTTGTCGGCACATTCGGGCGGTGTTGCTGGTCTTGTTTTAACCTGTCGAAGTGTCTTGAAGAACCAAGATACCGAGTCTGATCAGAACGTCTCAGGAGGAGGTCTATTCCTTCGTTGACTATGAGAGCTTGTCATGGGATAAGTTGGGACTCCCCTGCAGGGATTTGAACTTTCGAAAGCCGTGCCCGCGGTTATGGGCAGATGGGAATTTGTTAATGTCCGGTTGTAGATAACTTGAACCTTAACTTAATTAAACTGAATCAACTGAGTGTGTTACCGTGATGGCCTCTTCTCGGCGGAGTCCGGGAAGTGGACACGGTGTTGGAGTAATGCTTGGGCAGGTTGCTCTCTAGTTTCTCGCTCGCGCTTTGCCTCCTCTTCTCGCCCTCTTTTGCGAATAGGTTAGCCACCATATATGCTAGTCGCTTGCTGCAGCTCCACTTATATTTACCTTGCCTAACCTATTAAGCTTAAATAGTCTTGATCGCGAGGGTGCGAGATTGCTGAGTCCCTGTGGCTCACAGATTACTATTACACCAGATGCAGGGCCTGATGATTCCGCTCCAGGTGACGCGCTCGAGCTCAAGTGGGAGTTCGATGAAGACTCTCAATGATACTATGTTTCTTTTCCTAATGATCAGTAGTGGTGCCCTGTTGGGGGTAATCGGGACCGTGTCGCTTGTTGGGTTATATTTTATTTTGGCTCCGTAGTCGGGCCATGAGTGTTTGGTTGATGTAATTTTATTTATGTACTTGATTGACGTGGCGAGTGTAATCCAACTATGTTATCTCCCCTTTTATTATCTATATTACATGGGATGTTGTGAAGATTGCCTGACTTGCGGCATATGCCTTCAATGCGATTATGCCTCTAAGTTGTGGCTCGACACGTGGGAGATATAGTCACATCGAGGGTGTTACAAGTTGGTAGTCAGAGCCTTCCCCGACCTTAGGAGCCCCATTGCTTGATCGTTTTTAGCGGCCGAGTTGTGTCTAGAAAAATGTTTTGAGTCGGTTAGGAATTATATATCGGAGAGTTTAGGAATTCTTTTTACTTCCCAGTCTCCTCATCGCTCTAGTAAGGCATCCTGACGTAGAGTTTTGACTCTTCTCTTCTCAAATTTCACTAAATTTTTTTAGGATCACGCGGGTATCTTGGAGTCGTTCCGATGGTTTTATGACGAGAATATTGTCTTGGTGCCTCCTGTCAGGGGTTTTGTGGAAGTGTCCCGGGGAGTTGAGCTCTGAGGTGTTGTCGTCATAATTTTATCGTTGCAGTTCTGGAATACCTGAGTTTAGTACGCCGACATCGAAAATCTCTTTTATGCAGTTCGTTGGTGAGATAACCTCGATGCCACCCAGTACTGGGGCGTGAGTTCGGGAGTATCGCCATAACTTGTATAACGGATGCTTTTCGAAGGTTGAGGTAGATGGTTTCCGAAGTTTTCTCGGTTATGTGTTGAAGGATGGATACAACTGGATGTAGGATTTGCTAGATTTGGGTGAGGTATTATGCTTCCCCTGTATCCCCAACACCTGATTGCATAACCAGAAAGGTTTGGGAGTTTCATAGGTGGGAATTCTCGTAGCTGTAGTTATTCTTCCACGGATATTTGGTTTGAGATTGGGATTTCTTACCGAGTATTCGTTCTTGATCCGTACCTTCTTGATTTATTTCTCTACCTAAATTCTAAGTGGCTTGTCAATTTATGGATATGTGACCATTTCAAGAGAAATGCATTCGTTCATTTTGTTCCGATGTGAAGACTATATGTTGCAATTTTCATTCCGTTGGATTCAGCTTCTTTTATCTGTCTATGTGCTAACGGTGGTCAACCTCTTCAGGATGGCTCCCGCAAAGAGCACCAATCAGAATCAGAATCAAGATCCGCCACCACCTCCTCCTCCTCCGGAGGCATGGCAAGCTGTGATGGCCGCAACCAATGCAAACACACAGTTGATCATGCAAATTCTTCAAGAGCGCAATCAAGGCAACCAAGGGAACCAAGGCAACAATCAGAATCGCTTTGCTACACTCAACCAGTTCCTTGCTAACGGGCCAAAGACTTTCAGCAATTGTGTTGAGGCAACCGATGCTGATGATTGGCTCATGGATCTGTGCAAGCATTTCGAGTGCAGTAACGTCAGGCCTGAGGACTTCGTCAAGTTCGCTTCCTTCCAACTCAAAGATCAAGCTGCAGAATGGTTCCAGTAGTACAAGGACTCCAGAGGTGGACGTGTGATCACTTGGGATGAATTCCGTCAAGATTTCAGAGCTCACCATATCTCTCAGAGCGTGGTTGAAAGAAAGCATGAGGAATTCCGCAACCTGAAGCAAGGCTCTTTGTCTGTCTATGACTACAACAAGTTGTTCCAGAAGCTCGCCCGCTTTGCCAAGCAGGACGTCCCTGATGAGAAGAGCATGATATACCATTTCAGGATTGGTCTCAGAGAAGAAATTCAGCTAGCTCTTGTTCTCTTTGAGCCCTCGAGGTACGATGAGTTCTACAACATGGCATTGAAGCAAGAGGCTGCTCAATTGAGGTGTGATGCTTCCAAGAAGCGAGTCAGAGACACTACTCCTTCTTCCTCTACTCAAGTGGCCAAGAAGCAGAAGTATTGGCCTCCTCCTCCTCCGTTCTGTCAGCCGTATCAGCAGAAGAGCAAAGGTGGCAGTGGATCTTCCCACCCACCCAACCCTAGCTTTCAGAACCAGACTTCGTCTCAAGCTCCAAGATCGAGTGCTCCGTATCACCGTCCACTTTCAGAGGTCACGCGCAACAAGTGCCAACATAAGGGTCACTATGCCAACAAGTGTCTCAATCAGAGGCGTCTTCCTCCTCCTCCTCCTGTGAGATCGGCAACTACAGCTGTGGTCAAGCATAACCCCAAGCACGCCAAGGTCAACTTGATGAACGCAGCTCAGGCAGAGACTCATCAGATGTCATTATGGGTAACCTTCCTGTTAACGATGTTCCTGCAGAAGTTCTTTTTGACACGGGTGCATCGCATTGTTTCATCTCGAGACCGTTTTCATCTAAGCATGGTTTGGCTTTGCAAATTTTGCCTAGTCCATTAGCAGTTGTCTCTCCCGGTAGGCGCATGCATGCTAACTCCATTGCTCCGGATGTTACTATCACCTTGGGTGACTACAAGTTTCTGGCTTCTCCAATGGTTCTTGGTGACTCGGATATTGATCTGATTCTCGTAATGGATTGGCTTTCTAAGCACAAGGCGCATCTTGATTGTGCTGCCAGGCAGATTCAATTGACTCATTCGTTTGAGGATGTAATTGTCTTTGCCGCTCGTGATGATACCATCCGTCTATTTTCTCTCAATGAGAAGGGTGAACTGGATGCTATCTCGCAAATTCCAGTCGTTTGCGAATATCAAGTTGTTTTTCCAGAAGAGCCTCCAGGAATGCCTCCGCACCGGCCAGTTGAATTCGTCATTGATCTTGAGCCTGGTACGGAACCTGTGTGCAAGCGTCCTTACAAGCTCGGACCTGAAGAGTTGAAGGAGCTGAAGAAGCAACTCGATATTCAAGAGAGAATGGGTCTCATCCGGCCTAGTTCTTCTCCGTGGGGTTGTGGTGTTCTTTTTGTGAAGAAGAAGGATGGAACCGATGAACGTCAGCTTCTCGGAAATGACTTAATCACAGAGGCAGAGGAGATGTGCAAAGTCATTCGAGATAACCTCAAAGCAGCCCAATCCCGCCAGAAGAGCTACTATGATTGTAAGCACCGTGATTTGGCTTTCGAGATCGGAGATCATGTTTACCTCCGCGTCTCTCCTATGAAAGGTACTCGTCGCTTCGGTATCAAAGGGAAGCTTGCCCCCAGATACGTGGGACCTTTCAAGATTGTCAGCAAGAGAGGCGATCTCGCCTATCAACTCGAGCTTCCTTCAAACTTTGCAAATGTTCATGCCGTGTTCCATGTCTCTCAGCTCCGAGAGTGCTTCAAGACTCCTGACCGCACCGTCAACTTTGAGGACATTGAGCTCCAAGAAGATCTCTCTTATCGTGAGCACCCCGTTGCTATTCTCGAAGAGACTGAACGCAAGACTCGCAACAAGTCAATCAAATTCCTCAAAGTCAAGTGGTCACACCATTCCGACCGTGAAGCAACCTGGGAACGCGAGGATCACCTCCGTTCTGAGTACCCGGCGTTCTTTCAGTCCTAGATCTCGGGACGAGATCCTTTCGTTGTGGTGGAGTGTTTTAACACCCCGGATATGACTTTCCCAATATGTATTCCAACTCTTGCTGTTTCCGGCCTTAAGTTATTTTATTTTTCTCGGGTTCGGGTTTTTCTCTCCGTGTGTTGTTGTCGTTGTCATGCATCTCATATCATGTCATCATGTGCATTACATTTGCATACGTGTTCATCTCATGCATTCGAGCATTTTCCCCGTTGTCCGTTTTGCATTCCGGAGCTTCGTTCTCCTCCGGTGGTCATTTCTACCTTTCTTTCGTGTGTGGGGATTAAACATTTCCGGATTGGACCAAGACTTGCCAAGCGGCCTTGGTTTACTACCGGTAGACCGCCTGTCAAGTTTCGTACCATTTGGACTTTGTTTGATGCTCCAATGGTTAACCGAGGGACCAAAAAGGCCTCGTGTGTGTTGCAGCCCAACACTCTTCCAATTTGGCGCAAAACCCACCAAAACCCTCTCCATCATCTAGAGCGTTCGATCACGATCGCGTGGCCAAAAACCGCACCTCATTTGGACACTCCTAGCTCCCTCTACCTCTATAAATAGACCCCCCATTTCCAATTCGCGGATCTCCCCTTCCTAACCCTACCCCCGCTCCATTCGGCGTGCCGGACACGTCCGGGCCGCACCGGACAAAATCGCCGCCGCCAACCGCTGCTCGACACGTGGCCGCCGCCGGCCCGCGAAGCCCGTGCGGGGCCCCTGCGGCCCAGCCG
>NC_057800.1:316894294-316981470 GCF_018294505.1 Triticum aestivum | reverse complement strand
GCCTCCGCTCCGACGCCGTCCGCCGTCTCCGGCACCGGCCACCACCGCCGCCGCCAGCAACTCCGGTGCCCCGCGCCGCCCGCGTCGCCGGACCACCACCACGGCGCCCCTCGCCGGCCTTCTTCTCCTTCCCCGGCGACCCCAACTCCGGCGAACAGTGTTTCCGGCGAGCACCTCGAAGTCCGTGCGGATCTGGATCAAAATATCTCGAGGGTTGACTTTTTGCCCGAAACCCTAGTTCATATTGCCATGTTCATCGCATCGTAACTTTGCATCCGTAGCTCCGTTTTGGGCATATAGCATATCAAAATGTTCTCCTCAAAGAGTACATCATTTCATTCCATTGCATCATTTTCATTTGAGTTCATCTTGATGCCCAAAATGCTGTTAGAAGAGTGCTACTTGAGATATTTGTCAGATCTGCTGCTCCATTTAGATATTTGTCATTTTTGCAAGGATTATTGTGTGCATGATATGCTCATGAGCTCTACATATGTTTTGTTAAGGGTTTTGCCATCTTTCCATAGGTGCAACCCATGTATTTTTGTGATGTGTGTGGTGACTAGCACAAGCTTGCAAAGTGAGGCACTTTGTAATGCTGATTTCAGGGACTTAGCATTTCCACTAAGTCCTTGAGCTGTTTATCTCATATGACCATATGTTCATATTGTTTCCTAGTGATCCGTGCCTCTTTTGAGGATGATCAGTAAGGATGTTTTGTTAATCTTGTAGTGCTATATCCATCCATGTCTTTGTTTGCAATTATGGAGCAACCTAGCTTGAGTCAATCGAGCTCTACTTTTGCTACTTCGTGAATCTGGGCAGATTGTCTACTTGTTAGCGATTTTGCCGAGGATGTTGTAGTTGATCCGTGCATGCTATGATATTATTCTTGCCATGTCTAGCTTGCATTTTGTGTATTCTTGATGAGTGTATGCTTAGCTTGTCATGACTTGCTCTGTAGTGAGTGCATCGAGCTCGTAAACATGCCTACTTGATACCTGTTTCAGCATGCTCCAGTTTTCACTAAGTCTGTGATCTGATTATGTTTTTGCCATGTTCACATGCTTGCAATTGTATTTTCTGATCCCTTTTGGCTCAAGGTCACTAAGGGACTTTTGTTAAGCTCTTTGAGTAGCTCCATGCCATGCTTTACTTTGCCATGTTGAGGTCCCGTAGCATATAGTTTTGTTTCTCCGAAGAGTGCTATCTGATCGGAAATTCCACACAAGTGTTAATTTCACTAAGTCTGAGATCTGTTTACCATATGCATTTTTTCCATGCTTGTTTGAACCGGTTAATGGATGAATGGGCCGTAGCTCAGTGCTAGACTTTTGTTAAGAATCATGAATGCATCCCTTCCATGTATTTTTATGCCATGTTCGAGTGCTGTAGTATGTTCATCTTGTTGTATTTAGATGGCTACTTGCTGTAAATCGCAGGACGTGGTCATATTTGAATCGCTTGCCATTTCCAAACCGTAACTCCGATTCCGGCGTTCTTTATATCGTTTTCAAGCGATTTCATCTCATCCTTCCAGTGGCACACTTGGATTACCAAGTTGATGCCAGGTTCATGCATCCCTTGTCAAATCTTGCATATGCATCCCGCATCGCATCCCGCATAGCATACCATCTTTGCATCATATTGTTTGAGCTTTGCACGTGGTTGATTGTGTTCCATTTGCTTGTTTGTCTTGTTTGGGTAGAGCCGGGAGACGAGTTCACTAACGAGGAGCCCATTGAGTTTGCTTTCGAGGATCCATTCAACTCTGACAACTTTGCAGGCAAGATGATCATACCCTCGAAATCACTACTATCTTTGCTATGCTAGATGCTCGCTCTTTTGCTATGCAAATGCTACGATGCCTACCACTTGCTTTCAAGCCTCCCAAATGGCCAAGTCAAACCTCTAACCCACCATGTCCTAGCAAACCGTTGATTGGCTATGTTACCGCTTTGCTCAGCCCCTCTTATAGCGTTGCTAGTTGCAGGTGAAGATTGGAGACCGTTCCTTGTTCGAACATTTATTTACTTGTTGGGATATCATTATATTGCCACGTTATCTTAATGCATCTATATACTTGGTAAAGGGTGGAAGGCTCGGCCTCTCGCCTAGTGTTTTGTTCCACTCTTGCCGCCCTAGTTTCCGTCATATCGGTGTTATGTTCCCTGATTTTGCGTTCCTTACACGGTTGGGTTATAATGGGAACCCCTTGATAGTTCGCCTTGATTAAAGCATTTCCAGCAATGCCCAACCTTGGTTTTACCATTTGCCACCTAGCCTCTTTTTCCCTTGGGTTTCCAGAGCCCGAGGGTCATCTTATTTTAAACCCCCCCGGGCCAGTGCTCCTCTGAGTGTTGGTCCACCTGTCAGCTGCCGGTGGCCACCAGGGCCAACTCTGGGCTGGCCTACTCGTACCTAAGACAATCTGAGTGTGCCTTGAGAAAGAGATATGTGTAGCTCCTATCGGGATTTGTCGGCACATTCGGGCGGTGTTGCTGGTCTTGTTTTAACCTGTGGAAGTGTCTTGAAGAACCGAGATACCGAGTCTGATCGGAACGTCTCGGGAGGAGGTCTATTCCTTCGTTGACCGTGACAGCTTGTCATGGGCTAAGTCGGGACTCCCCTGCAGGGATTTGAACTTTCGAAAGTTGTGCTCGCGGTTATGGGCAGATGGGAATTTGTTAATGTCCGGTTGTAGATAACTTGAACCTTAACTTAATTAAAATGAATCAACTGAGTGTGTTACCGTGATGGCCTCTTCTCGGCGGAGTCCAGGAAGTGGACACGGTGTTGGAGTAATGCTTGCGCAGGTTGCTCTCTAGTTTCTCACTCGCGCTTTGCCTCCTCTTCTCGCCCTCTTTTGCGAATAGGTTAGCCACCATATATGCTAGTCGCTTGCTACAGCTCCACTTATATTTACCTTGCCTAACTTATTAAGCTTAAATAGTCTTGATCGCGAGGGTGCGAGATTGCTGAGTCCCTGTGGCTCACAGATTACTATTACACCAGATGCAGGGCCTGATGATTCCGCTCTAGGTGACGCGCTCGAGCTCAAGTGGGAGTTCGACGAAGACTCTCAATGATACTATGTTTCTTTTCCTGATGATCAGTAGTGGTGCCCTGTTGGGGGTGATCGGGACCGTGTCGCTTGTTGGGTTATCTTTTATTTTGGCGCCGTAGTCGGGCCATGAGTGTTTGGTTGATGTAATGTTATTTATGTACTTAATTGACGTGGCGAGTGTAAGCCAACTATGTTATCTCCCCTTTTATTATCTATATTACATGGGATGTTGTGAAGATTTCCTGACTTGCGACATATGCCTTCAATGCGATTATGCCTCTAAGTCGTGCCTCGACACGTGGGAGATATAGTCGCATCGAGGGTGTTACAAAGGGATCCCACAGTCGCCAATTTTTAAGGGGGACAAGTAGTACATCCTATCCTGACAAAAGGTGGTCTTCACCTGCAAAGCTTCTGGTCATGACGCCACAGTGGGCTCCGCAATGACATCCGTCCTATTGTCCTGGTGGTCTTGGTCTCGTTGCACGGGAATGGAAACCTTTGGCTGATTCCTTGGGACCCCACGCCTGCGCTTGCCTCCTTAGCACCAAAGAGGAAACCTGCTACTCTGCGCCCGCTGGCGCCCGCCTGGCCTTGGTCATCCTGGCTGGCGTCACCTTAGCCTCATGAGGTGAGCGCCTGCATAGGAATCTCTATTCCTCGGGAGCCAGCCTGGGGAGGCCGCTCCCTCTAGAGGTCTTGATGTCATCTGCCTCGCGAGGGTCATGTCTTAAAGGTGCTAAAGATGGGTTGTACCAGGCTGTCGACGGGGCCACGCCATGGGCTGCAGGGAGGCAAGTCTGGGTACCCTGGTTCCCAAAATGCTGATAATCCGACCTCGGACCGAAAACCTCATCGCCATGGTAGGGAGAGATCCTTGACGTTGAAGACATCGCTCACATTGTACTTGTCCCGCGGTATGTTGATCTTGTATCCATTATTGTTGTAGCACTTGATCACCTTGAAGGGTCCGTCGGCTCAACGGAGAAGTCTAGACTTGCGTTCGTTGGGGAAGCGGTCCTTGCAAAGGTGTAGCCACACAAGATCTCCGGTGTTAAATATCATGTGGTTCTTGTTGATGTTGATCTTTGTCGCAAGGCATTGTACTTGGCGCTTAATGGTGTGCCTTGTATCTTCACGCACCCTCTTAAGATAGCTCACTCGTGCACTCGCATCCAGGTTGATGTTGTCTTGTAGAGGTGGCGGAAGAATATCCAATGGGGACAACGGCTTGAAACCATAGATGACCTTGAAGGGGGACTTGCACGCAGTCGAATGTCTTGCGTGGTTGTAGGCGTTCTCTGCGATGGGCAAGCATTCTTCCTACTCCTTGATGTTCTTCTTGATCAACACGAGTAGGAGAGTAGGCAGCGTCTAGTTTGTGACCTCCGTTTGGCCGTCGGTTTGTGGATGGTATGCCGAAGAGAACAAGAGATTTGATTCCGAGCTTGGAGAAAAGGGGCTTCCAAAATTAGCTTAGGACCTTGATGTCGCGGTCCGAAACAATAGTTTTTGGAACTTCATGTAGATGCAAGATTTACCTACAAAAGAGGCTTGCATCTAAATGGAGTTCCCGAGTCTTCTCTTCGTCGATCTTGTTGCATGTAATAAAATGTGCCATCTTAGAGAAACGGTCCACAACAACAAATAGAGAATCTTTGCCGCTTCTAGTTCTAGGCAAACCAAGAACAAAGTCCATACTAATATCTTCCCATGGGTGATACGGAGTAGGAAGTGGCATATAGAAGACCATGGGATTGAGCTTTAGACTTAGCTTTTCAACATGTGAAGCATCGGTTAGTGTAGCGAGAGACGTCATAGGACATCTTGGGACAAAATAGTTCTTGGAGAGCGTAGCAAAGGTCTTGTCGCATCAGAAGTGACCCATAAGTCCTCCTCCATGAGCCTCTTGCAAAAGTAACAAACAAAGAGAAAACTCGGGAATACATAGCTTGTTAGCCCTCATTAGATAATCATCCTTGATATAATAGCATTCCCAAGATGTATGCGTCAAGCATTAGGCATAAGGAATAGAAAAATATGTATGCGTCAAGTCTTTTAAGTGCTCAAAGCCAATGACATTCAACTCAAGTTTGGTGAAAAGGATGCATCTATGGGAAAGAGCATCCGCCATAACATTTTCTTTACCTTTGATGTACTTGATAACATAATGAAAAGACTCAATGAACTCACTCAGTTTGGCATATCTCTTATTCAATTTTATTGACCCTTAAGATATTTAAGCGTTTCATGATCCGTATGGATAAAAAAATCATGAGGGCAAAGTTAATGCTCCCACACATAAAAGACTCTCACTAAAGCATATAACTCTTTGTCATAAATGGGATAATTAAGTTGCACTCCAGAAAGTTTCTCACTAAAGTAAGAAATTGGGCGCTTCTCTTGCATTAACACACCTCCAATACCAGTGCCACTAGCATTGCAATGAACTTCAAAAGTTTTGTCAAAATTGGGTAAGGCAAGCAAAGGAGCATATGTAAGAAAATTCTTATGCTCATGAAATGTGGTATCTTGGGATGGTCCCCAAACAAATGGTGCATTCTTTTTACTCAAGGCATGCAATGGTGATGCAATAGTGTTAAAATCCTTAACGAATCTATGATAGAAACCGGCTAAGCCAAGGAAACTACGCACTTGTTGCAAGTTGGTTGGTTCTGGACAAGTTTTAATAGCATCAATTTTAGCTTGATCTACATGAACACCTTTATATTACACAACAAAGCCCAAGAGAACAAGCTTGTCAATACCAAAAGTGTATTTCCCCATATTAGCATAAAGGCGCTTGTTTCTAGGAGTTTGTAAAACATTTCTAAGACGGGTGACATGATCTTCTAGAGTAGCACTAACCACAAGAATATCATCAATACTATCATCAATGTAGACCTCACCAAATAAGCCAATGTAAGGTCGGAGAACATAATGCATCACACGCATAAAAGTGTTGGGTGTTTCAGATAAGCCCATAGGCATAACTAGCCATTCATAGAAGCCAAATTTGATTTTCAAAGCGGTTTCCCATTCATCACCTTCTTGAATGTGGATTTGGTAGTAGCCACTTTTACGATCAATTTTAGAGAGAATTGTGGCTCCGCTAAGCTCATCTATTATATCATCAAGGCGTGGAATGGGGTATGATGTATACTATGAAACTTTATCCTTGTAGATGTTGTTGGGCCTCCAAGTGTACAGTTTTGTAGGACAGTAGCAAATTTCCCTCAAGTGGATGACCTAAGGTTTATCAATCTGTGGGAGGCGTAGGATGAAGATGGTCTCTCTCAAACAACCCTGCAACCAAATAACAAAGAGTCTCTTGTGTCCCGAACACACCCAATATAGTGGTAAATTGTATAGGTGCACTAGTTTAGCGAAGATGGTGATACAAGTGCAATATGAATGGTAGATATAGGTTTTTGTAATCTGAAAATATAAAAACAGCAAGGTAACTAGTAGCAAAAGTGAGCAAAAATGGTGTTGCAATGCTTGGAAACAAGGCCTAGGGTTCATACTTTCTCTAGTGCAAGTTCTCTCAACAATGATAACACAATTAGATCATATAACAATCCCTCAACATGGAACAAAGAGTCACTCCAAAGTCACTAATAGCAGAGAACAACCGAAGAGGTTATTGTAGTGTACGAAACCACCTCAAAGTTATTCTTTCTGATTGATCTATTGGGCAATTCCTATAAGTGCCACAAACAGCCCTAGAGTTCGTACTAAAATAACACCTTAAGATACACATCAACAAAAACTCTAATGTCACCTAAATACTCCAATGTCACCACAATTATCTGCGGGTTTGATTATATGATATGCATCAAACAATCTCAGATTCATCTATTCGAACTAACATAAAGAACTTCAAAGAGTGCCCCAAAGTTTTTACCGGAGAGTCAAGACGAAAACGTGTGCCAATCCCTATGCATAAGTTCAGAAGGTCATAGAACCTGCAAGTTGATCACCAAAACATACATCAAGTAGATCACGTGAATATCCCATTGTCACCACAAATAAGCACATGCAAGACATACGTCAAGTGTTCTCAAATCATTAAAGACTCAATCTAATAAGATAACATCGAAGGGAAAACTCAATCCATTACAAGAGAGTAGAGGGGGAGAAACATCATAAGATCCAACTATAATAGCAAAGCTCGTGGTACATTAAGATCGTGCCAAATCAAGAACACGAGAGAGAGAGAGATCAAACACATAGGTAGTGGTATATACCCTCAGCCCCGAGGGTGAACTACTCCCTCCTCATCATGGAGAGAGCCGGGATGATGAAGATGGCCACTGGTGATAGTTTCCCACTCCGGCACGGTGCCAGAACAGGGCCCCGATTGGTTTTTGGTGGCTACAGAGACTTACGGCAGCGAAACTCCCAATCTAGGTTCTGTTCTGGAAGTTTGGGGATATATAAGAGGTTTTGGCGTTGAGAGGAAGTCAGGGGAGTCCACGAGGGGCCCATAAGGTCGGAGGGTGCACAATAGGGGGGTGGGGGCGCCCTCCACCCATGTGGAGGCCTCAGGACTCCTATGGTGCATCTCCGGTACTCCATGGGCTTCTTTTGGTCCAAAAACGATCGTCGTAAAGTTTTAGGTCATTTGGACTCTGTCTGATATTCCTTTTCTGTAAAACTCAAAAACAAAGAAAAAACAGAAACTGGCACTGGGCTCTAGGCTAATAGGATAGTCCCAAAAATCATATAAAATAGCATATAAATGCATATAAAACATCCAAGATTGATAATATAATAGCATGGAACAATAAAAAATAATAGATAAATTGGAGACGTATCAAGCATCCCCAAGCTTAATTCCTGCTTGTCCTCGAGTAGGTAAATGATACAAACATAATTTTTGATGTGGAATGCTACCTAACATATTTATCAATGTAATCTTCTCTTATTGTGGCAAGAATATTTAGATCCATAAGATTCAAAACGAATGTTTAATATTGACAAAAAATCAATAATACTTCAAGCATACTAATAAGACAATTATGTCTTCTCAAAATTACATGGCCAAAGAAAGCTCGTCCCTAAAAAATCATATAGTCTGGCTATGCTCCATCTTCATCACACAAAACATTCAAATCACACAAAAAATTCAAGCCAAGCAATTGTTTCATACTTTTGATGTTCTCAAACTATTTCAACTTTGACGCAATACATGATTGTGAGCCATGGACATAGCACTATAGGTGGAATAGAAGGTGGTTGTTGAGAAGACAAAAAGAAGGAGATAGTCTCACATCAACTAGGCATATTAGCGGGCTACAGAGTTGCCCATCAATAGATATCAATGTGAGTGAGTAGGGATTGCCATGCAACAGATGCACTAGACTTATAAGTTTATGAAAGCTCAAAAAGAAACTAAGTGGGTGTGCATCCAAATTGCTTGGTCCTGAAGACCTAGGGCAATTTGAGGAAGCCCATCATTGGAATATACAAGCCAAGTTCTACAATGAAAAATTCCCACTAGCATATGAAAGTGACAACATATGAGACTCTCTATCATGAAGATCATGGTGCTACTTTGAAGCACAAGTGTGTTAAAAGGATAGTAACATTGCCCATTCTCTCTTTTTCTGTCATTTTTTTGTTTTTTTTGTTTTGCTTTTTGGGCCTTCTCTTTTTTTATTGGCCTTTCCTCTTTCTTCTTTTTTTGTTTCCTCACATAGGACAATGCTCTAATAATGAAGATCATCACACTTTTATTTACTTTACAACTCAAGAATTACAACTCAAAACTTAGAACAAAATATGACACCATATGAATGTCTTCGGCGGTGTCCCGGTATGTGCAATGAATCATGAGTGACATGTATAAAAATGATGAAAGGTGGCCTTTCCATAGATACGATTTCAACTACATGATCATGCAAAGAAATATGACAATGATGAAATGTGTCATAATAAACAGAACAATGGAAAATTGCATGGCAATATATCTCGGAATGGCTATGGAAATGCCATAATAGGTAGGTATGGTGGCTTTTTTGAGGAAGGTATATAGTGGGTTTATGGTACCGGCGAAAGTTGCACGACACTAGAGAGGCTAGCAATGGTGGAAGGGAGAGAGTGCATATAATCCATGGACTCAACATTAGTCATAAAGAACTCATATACTTATTGCAAAAATCTATTAGTCGTCGAAACAAGGCACTACGCGCATGCTCCTTGGGGGATAGATTGGTAGGAAAAGACCATCGCTCGTCCCCGACCGCCACTCATAAGGAAGACAATCAAAAAATATCTTATGCTCCAACTTCGTTACATAATGGTTCACCATACATGCATGCTACGAGACTCACAAACCTTAACACAAGTATTTGTCAAATTCACAATTACTCACTAGCATGACTCTAATATCACCATCTTCATATCTCAAAACAATCATATGGAATCAAACTTCTCATAGTATTCAATGCACTTTATATGAAAGTTTTTATTATATCCCTCTTGGATGCCCATCATATTAGGACTAAATTCATAACCTAAGCAAATTACCATACTATTTAAAAACTCTCAAAATAATATAAGTGAAGAATGACATTTCATCAATTTCTTCAAAATAAAACTACCGACGTGCTCTATAAAGATATAAGTGAAGCACTAGTGCAAATGACAAACTACTCCAAAAGATATAAGTGAAGATCAATGAGTAGTTGAATCATTATGTGACTATGTGAAGACTCTCGAACATAAGTAAAATTTCAGATATTAAGTACTTTATTCAAACAGCAAGCAAAACCTAATAAAATAAAATGACGCTCCAAGCAAAACACATATCATGTGGTGAATAAAAATATAGCTCGAAGTAAAGTTGCCAATGAATGAAGACGAAAGAGGGGATGCCATCCGGGGCATCCCCAAGCTTAGGCTCTTGGTTGTCCTTGAATATTACCTTGGGGTTCCTTGGGCATCCCCAAGTTTGGGTCTTGACACTCCTTTCTTCGTAGTCCATCGAAACTTCACCCAAAACTTGAAAACTTCACAATACAAAACTCAATAGAAAATCTCATAAGTCTGTTAGTATGAAAAAATAAATCACCACTTTTGGTACTGTTGTGAACTCATTATTTATTTATATTAGTGTAATATCTACTGTATTCCATCTTCTCCATGGTTCATACCCTCCGACACTACTCATAGAAACATCAAAATAAGCAAACAACACATAGAAAACAGAATTTGTCAAAAACAGAACAGTCTGTAGTCATCTGTAACTCTCGAATACTTTTGTAACTCCAAAAATCCTGAAAATTTAGGAAACCCTGGAAAATTTGTTTATTAATCTTCTATAAAAATAATCAGCATTTTATCATGCTTTAGTTAGAAATCTGACTTGTTTTCCTAAGTGCAAAAGTTTCTATTTTTCAGCAAGATCAAATCAACTATCACCATAGATCATCCCAAAGGTCTCACTTGGCACTGTATTGAAATAAAAGCTATACAACATGATTACTACGGTGGCTTAATCATGTGAACACACCAAAACATTAGGTATAAATTTTGGGTTTTCGCCCAACAAGCGCTTTTCTTTAATGCCTTTCTAGCTAGGCATGATGATGACAATGATGCTCACATAAAAGATAAGAATTGAAACATAACGAGAGCATCATGAAGCATATGGCTAGCACATTTAAGTCTATCCCACTTCCTATGCATAGGGATTTTGTGAGCAAACAACCTATGGAAACAAGAATCAACTTGCATAGGAAGGTAAAGCAAGCAAAACTTCAAGATTTTCAACATGTAGAGTGGAAACTTGATATTATTGAGACATGTAGTTTCACAGGAAACCACGGTCACCTATGGGACCAGGAGGTCCCTTGCTGGTTCGGAAGGGGGTGACACGTTGCACAAAGAGCAGACCAACATGGGGCAGTGCAGCAGAGATCACGCGGGCAATTTACCCTTCTCCTGGTTTGGGGGATTGATGGTGGTAAAGATGGTGGTGGTGTGCAGTACACTTGCCTGATAGGTGTTTCCTCAGGCAGCAGCGACGACACGCGTATGGGGGTGTGATTTATCCAACCTTCTAACCCTTTCTATGGTTGCCATGGGCCTCCTTTTATAGATCAAGGGGTAACCAGAGTGGCAAATTAGTAGTCATTATGCACTGATAAGATGGCAAACAGTACTATCATACCTAACTTAGTTGGCTGAGAGGGCACATTAAATGCACTGCTTCACATCACATCATTAGTTAAACGGCATGGCTTGCGGGGCTATCTTAACAGCTCCGTGCCTGTTCTCTTGACATGTCACAGGACAAGTGTCATTTGTGGGTTTCTTATGTACGAAACGGTTGCCATATGGCGAATGGCTGCCACTTAATCACTCTGCGGCTTGACACCGCATTGATCGATGACCTGGGTCATGGTGGAGTGGTCGGTGAGGCGGTTCTGCCTTTGTGAGCCCCGACAGGCCTTGCTGGGGTGCTTTGGTTATCTGCTTCCGGGGGTGGCCTCGCCTGCCCGGCAAGGGAGGCTTTTCTCTTGATGATATCTTGCTTCCTTGGCTTGATCTTGGTCCCTCTGATCTGCATGTTGGTCCTTTGAATATCTTGGGTCCTTGTACTCTGACTTGGGCTGGTGCTTCAATCTTGTTCTCATGCCTGTGCACACTCTAGGCAACATGCCCAGGGTTTGTTGCACCGACAGAAGCCCCCGGACCTGCCCTGAACGTGCCGCCGAGCGATGTCAGGTTAGGGCCTATTAGGCGCATAGGCGAGGGTTGCTGAAGAGGCTGGTCTCTTAAAGTCTTCTTTCCTTCTTCATTAGCCTTGATTTCGGGTCAGTTTCCGGTTTCCCCGCGCGTCGTGTGCAACGTTGTGGAGGAACTTGGAATGCGGCATGCGGATTCCTCTCACCCCATGATCATGGGGTGAAAACTACCATCCCACTTGCCTCCTATTTCGCGCATACCTGACACATGTTCTGCATGCATTGGGCATGGTAGGTGGCGGATGCAGAGGGCACAAGGAGGCGCGCCATGGCTGAAAATCATGCGCTGATGGTTGGAGAAGAGGGTCGGCCTTGATTCCCAGAGCCGTAGAGGGTGCAAAGAGACCGCAATGGAGGGGCAGTGCGGCCACTTCCCATATGAGGAGCCAGCCCCTGCCCCATTTCCCTATAAAAAGGGGTAGTGGTAGTGCTTCTATGCACACACTTCTCCTTTTTCTTCACCGCAACCCTTCCCTTCTAGCCATGGTGAGAGAGTGAGGGCGCGGCGGTGTCCCGATAGCGGCGACGAGGCCTTCTTCTCGAAGTGTCTCCCTCCCCCGGAGCCTTCTGTGAGGGGAGGAGGGAGGGTTTGAGGTCGGTGCGACACTCTAGGAGGAGGATGGCGGGGTGGCGCCTTGGCCACGCCTCCACCGGCGGCTCCTCCCCTGATGGAAGGCCACATCGGTGACTAACCCCCGGAGTTCATCATCAGGCTATACAAGCCCCTGTGTGGTCATCTCCGCCTCCCAACTCCCTTCACGCGAGAGATGGAGGTCGAGCAACCACGCGCTCTGCAGCTGCACATGAGGGGCTGCGGGAATGGAGGTATGAGGGTTGACATCAACTTCCCCGCCCCTCATGTGATGTACCTTCGCTGTAGTTGGAAGACCTTTTCCTGTTCCCACGGCTTCTCGGAGGGGCACATTCTCTAGTTCAAGTTAATGGAGAGCAGCCTGCTCTCCGTCAAGATCTTCGGACGCTTGAGAGGCCGCTTAGGGTGCTGTGCGGAGAGCTCGACCGACGATGAAAGCTCCTCCTCGAGTGAAAGTGACGAGGAGGACAGTGATTGCATTGAAGACGACGTTGGGCGGGGGAGCGACGACTCTGACTCTGGCTGATCACTGCCTGCACCACCTTCATCAGGCAGGAGCACCATCATCTGCATCTGCATCTCCTCCCCAGCAACGTGATTTGCCGAGGAGTTGGATGCAGAGGTGCGGATGGTGCTCCCGGGCTCCTCCAGTAGTCTTCCAACTAGACCCCGGTAGGATTCCTCTCGGGCTGCAGCTCCGTCAGCCCCTGCTGAGTCCTGCTGGCCCTGGTGGCGGTGGTTGACATGGCCGCCTTCCGCCGTGCTATCCATCCAGGCATTCCCCCGCACTCCCGTCCCCGCCGGGCTACCTCTCCTTTTTCCCTCCTCTCCTTCAACGACCGTGCCTAGGAGGAGAGGGACAAGAAAGGGAATTTCGGGGCACTTATCTTTTTTCAATCTTAAATCATCGGCAATTGCCAAATTTTAATTCAAGTAATGTAATCTCTCTAGTCCATGTTTATGTTTTGTAATGCTTGTACTCATAGTAGCATATTAATGAAAAAGATGAGCCTTGCCGGGAACCCTTGCATGTGTATGTCCATGCAAAGGTGAGATGCCTCTTTAGTATAAATAAACGAGCTTTCGCCCGGCAAGCTATCTTGCCGGTATCCCTCTTGTCTGCCAAAGAACACGTCTGCCACGGAACAGATAGAGGAACCAGCCCCCGCCAGCCCCTTTTTACCAAAGGTCACTGTGACCATCCTGACCGAAGCAACGTTTGGGTCATGGATGGGAGCACCTAAGTCTCAAAAGAGAGGGACGAGGCTTTCTTATGCAAAGTTATAGCTTTACAGAACACTAATGGACAGGAGGTAAAACTTATCTGCTTGGCTTGCCGGGGACTGTTCTGCCGGGAAATCTTCTCAAATCTTTGTTGAAGCCAAGTCCACGGCAGGAACCTGCAACTTCATGCAGATGAGAATGAATGCAGGATGCGATCCTATCTATATGCATATGCAAATGCTCATGAAATGCTTATGCATGCATGCAATCTCGGTCGGGGGCCCCACCACAACGCTTCTTTCTTTTCTCTTGCACGGGGTCATCGCCCCGGCTTTGTACAAGGGGTTACATGCAGCTAAGGCAAGGCCTGTACAAAAGGGTGGTTGCCGGGCAGGGCCATGCAGCCGCGCTTTATGGGTAGAACTTGAGGAGATGCTCAATATTTCATGAGTTTTGCAACTGAGTGCCATCTCTGGTCTCCAGACGGACTACGCCAGGTCTGGTGACTTGTACTACCCGGTAAGGGCCTTCCCAATTCGGTGACAACTTGTGTGTACCCTTGGCGGACTGAACGCGCCTAATGACAAGGTCACCTTCCTCAAAACACCGGGCATGAACCCTGTGGCTATGATAGCGATGCAGGGCTTGCTGGTAGCGTGCAGCACGCGTAGCAGCCCGGATTCAGTTCTCCTCGAGTAGCACAGCGTCGTCACATCGGTGCTGATCTTGCGCTAGTTTATCATAGCCAAGGACTCGAGTAAACCCGTAAATGAGTTCCGCGAGGATAACTATTTCTTCCCCGTAGACCAGGGAGAATGGAGTCTGCCCGGTAGCTCAGTTTGGTGTCGTTCTGAGGGACCAGAGAACTACCGGCAGCTCCTCGATCCACCGCCTACCGTGCTTCTACAGCGTATTAGAAGTTCTTATCTTGAGTCCACGTAGCACTTCAGCGTTTGCCCTCTCAGCTTGTCCATTTCTCGGGGTGTGTGCCACAGAGGCGAATGAGATCTTGCATCCGAGGGCATGAACATATCACATGAAGGTGTGGCTCGTGAACTAGGTGTTGTTGTCGGCGATGATCCTTGCCAGAACTACAAAACGACACACCAATTCTTTCATGAACTTGAATGCTGACTGAGTAGTCACCTTTCTCACGACAGTCACTTTCGGCCACTTTGTAAACTTGTCGATGGCAACGAAGAAGAATTCAAAGCCCCCAATTGCTCGGGTAAGGGGCCGAGGATATCAAGCCCCCAGACCGAAAATGGCCATGATAGACGGTTTGTTTGAGGAGCTTGGGCAAGCAGGTGTGTTTTCTTGGAATGGAACTGACATGTGTCACATGTCGTGACTAGCTCAACCTTGCTGGAATGCTTTCCCAACTAATGCCCTTGATTCAATGTGGGAGCCCCACATTCCTGCTTGCAGTTCCTTTCCTTCTTCCCGGCAGACAAACTTCAATTTCACAACCTTGGGCCTCCTTCTGTACAGAGTGTCATCGACAAACTGATACATACTAGCTTTTCAGTCTACTTTTTCAACTTCATCTTGGTCGCCGGGAATGTGCCTTGCCCAAGTGGGAGCCTGGGGCTCAGCAACAAGTACTAGCGGCACCTCATCTACTGCGGGAGCACCAGCCTTGTTCGTGGGGTTCGTGGACCTGACTAGAGGGGGTGGTCCGGCAGGCTGTGAGGAGTTGTTTCCGGCAGGGAATCGGTCGGGAGCGGACGGCTCTACCGGGAGAGGCTTTCCGGTGTCCAACTTTCTCCTTTTCTGGGCCATTGTTGTCGGGGATACGGAGGGCTGAGTGAGATAGAGAACAAAAGTCTCTGGTTCCACATGAAGATTCTGTGCAACACACTTTGACAGATGATCAACTATGTTATTTTCCGCATGGGGTACGTGCTCTATTTGCAATCTGTCAAAGCGCTCGTCCAATCTCCTGACTTCCTCGACGTATGCCTACATCAATGTACTTTTATAATCCTTTTTTACTTGTCTCACCACAAGCTATGAATCTCCTTGAAAGATCAGCTTCTTAATTCCCAATTCAGCAGCAATCCTGAGCCCGGCAAGCATCCCTTCATACTCAGCTGTATTGTTGGTTGCTTCTTCCCGGGCAAAATGCATTTGCACGATGTACTTCAAGTGCTCCCCGGAGGGGGAGACAAGAAGCACGCCAGCTCCTGTACCTTGTAGGGAAAAAGCACCATCAAAATAAATAATCCATTCTTGGGGCGATTCCCTGCCGGGAATAACTGTCTTTGTCACCTGTTCATCAGGGGTTGGCGTCCATTCAGCAATAAACTCTACCAACACCCTGCTCTGGATAGTTGATGTGCTCTCGAACTTCAAACCAAAGCTAGATAACTCCAAAGCCCAATCCACTATTCTGCCAGTAGCCTCAGGGTTTTGGAGTATCCTTTGCAACGGAAGCGAGTAACCACCATGATCTAGTGGGCTTGGAAGTAGTGGTGAAGTTTCCTTGAGGCCATGATCAGACCAAAGATCAACTTCTACATGCCAGAGTACCTCGATCAAGCCCCTTGTAATAAGGAGTTGACGAAGTACACTCTGCATTGCACCACTTTCTTTATTGCTGCGTCCTTGGGGTTGCTATCTCTGTCGTGCTCATTGTTGTCCTGACACTTCTCTGATCCTACCAGTTTCTTCTCACTTTCTGCCCCATCTATTTCCGTCTGCGCTACCAGGGCCGCACTGACCACTTGGTTGGTTGCCGCCAAGTATAGAAACAATGGCTCCTGGGGTTTGGGAGCAACCAAGGTAGGCACAGAGGACAAATAAGCTTTCAACTCTTGCAAAGCTGCATCTACTTCTGGAGTCCACTTCATAGGGCCAGTCTTCTTCAAAATCTTGAAGAACGACAGGGCGCACTCAGCTGACTTGGAAATGAATCTACTTAGCGTGGCAACACCTACTGTCAAGCGCCTCACATCCTTAACTGTCCTTGGCGCTTGGATCTGCTCGATGGCCTGGATCTTGTCGGGGTTGGCTTCAATCCCGCCATGGGATACGAAGAAACCAAGCAGCTTGCCGGAGGGAACACCAAATACACACTTCTCTGGTTTGAGCTCCAAATTGATCTTGTGCAGATTATCAAATGTCTCTTCCAAATCCTGAATAAGGGTGTCCTTATCCTTGGTCTTGATCACAATATCATCCATATAGGCTTCTATGTTTCTGTGCAGCTGTGGCTCAAAACCAATCTGGATTGCCCTTGCAAATGTAGACCCGACACTCTTGAGTCTGAACGGGATGCAGACAAAGCAGTACGTACCATAAGGGGCAATAAACAATGTCTTCTGTTCATCTTCCTTGGACAAGAAGATTTGGTGATACCCAGAGTATGCGTCCAGAAAGGAGAGGAAATCACAACCTGAAGTGGAATTCACAATCTGGTCGATGCGCCGCAAGGGAAATGGGTCTTTCGGGCAAGCTTTGTTGAGATCTATGAAATCTATGCACAGCCTCCACTTCCTGCTAGCCTTCCGGACTACCACTGGATTTGGCAACCACGTGGGGTGCACTACTCCTCTGACCAAACCAGCTGCCTCAAGTTTCCTGATCTCTTCTACAATGAATTGTTGCCTCTCCAAGACTTGCTTCCAGACTATCTACTTGACAGGTCGGGCATGTGGACAGACAGCAAGGTGGTGCTCGATTACCTACCTAGGAACACCGGGGATATTAGATGGTTGCCAAGCAAACACATTGATATTCACCCGCAGGAAGGTAACAAGCGCGCTTTCCTCTTTGTCATCGAGGGTGGCGCTGATAGTAAAAGTACCATCAACGCTAGCTAGCCATGCTGTGATGTAGGGTAGAACCCTAGTGGCCCGATTTTTCACGAAAGGAGCGGATCCCGCGATGAACACGAAGAACACGAGGGGAATCACGAGGAGAAACATAAGGGGAAACATGAGAGAATCACTCAAACCAACAAGAACAATCACACATGTGCTAGATCCTCGAAACACAAGGACATACACGATCCAAATCCAACAAGGGACGATACAAAGGGTAGCCGGTTCTTCTCCGTGAGGAGGTCTTGAATCCGCAAGGGGATCTTCCCGTAAAGGGGTATTGAATCCAAGGTGGATCTTCTCCGAAGAGGGGACGAAGAGGGATCTTTCCCATGGTAGAACCCTAGTGGCCCGATCTTTCATGAAAGGAGCGGATCCCACGAAGAACGCGAAGAACACGGGGAGGGAAACGAGGGGAAAATCATGAGGGGAACATAAGAGAACACTCAAACCAACAAGTATGATCACACATGTGCTAGATCCATGAACACAAAGGGAGATACAAGGTCCATAGTCAACAACGGACGATACAAGAGGTAACCGGTTCTTCTCCATGAGGAGGTCTTGAATCCACGGGGGGATCTTCCCTTAGAAAGGGGGCTTGAATCCAAGGGGATCTTCTCCAAAGAGGCCGTAGTCTCTCGCACAGAGGAGATCTGATATGGATGAGCGTAGCTCTATCTCACAAATGAGCTAACACAACGCTAACCCTCAAATGGTGGAGGTGGAGGAGTATATATAGTCTAGGGCCACGAAGGGGTAAGTGAGGGCGAAGGGATACATGGGCTCGGCCCGATACACTATGCACAGACAGGCGTCGGACGTCCGACGGGTACCAGACGTCCGGTGGCTCACGAGGGTCCGGTCGTCTGGTACTTGTCGGACGTCCGGCGTTTTGGCTCGGTTGACGCGACACCGGATTTTTGGAGACAGTCGGACGTCCGGCCGCTGGAGTGTGTCGGATGTCCGGGACTTGTCGGGCATCCGCTCGTTTGGCTCGGGTGCGGGATTGCCGGTCGTCCGGTGGGTCTTCAGGCGTCGGACGTCCGGTCCCGACCGGTCGTCCGGTGGCTGGAGCTTCTTCCTTAGCTCTTCTTCTCGTTCCTCGCGCTTGGCGTCCTCGCCTTCTTGTCCATGGTCTTCCTCTTGGTTCCTGGTCATGCATAGCACACATGTTTGAGGTAGTAGCCATGTCTCACATATGGAAAGTGATGGTTCGAAGAGGAGCGAGTTCACCATGTGTCCAATGGTGTATAGATGTGGTCTCGTATTATGTTCTCTTAGGGCTTGGATAGTAGTCGGAGTGTACATGGGGATGAACGTGGGATGCTCCGCATCATCTCCCCCCCCCCTTGGGAAAGATCCGACCTCGGATCGTGATCCTCATCACCATGGAAACGGTAGTCGTGGATGGACTTGTAGTTGGACGGAGTTGAAGACATTGCGCAATCCAAGTACTCCAAGGTGTTGCCGGAGTGGTATATATGCAAGAAGAGCAAACACAAACGACACTCGGAAATACAATGGTTAACGCACACAAGGTGTCTATCAAATAAACATGAGTTCATCCAAAGGAATTGTTCATGAAGATGGATGAGATGCTTATACAAATGATGTAAAATGACATGTAAAGCATTCATGGGAGCAAAATCATTCATTGTGCACCCAAATGTATTGTGGATGTGATCAATGCAACCACGGTGCAAAATGATGTCATAGTGAGACGGTTTATCAATAGCATGAATATGGTAATGGATGCTCAATGTGATGTGATCATGCAATTGATGGTAGGCAATAAGATCATGATGTATGAATATGCCATCAAGTTATATCACAACAAATTTGCTAATGAAATGCACAAGCTCATATATCATGGATGACATGGGAATACAAGATGCAACAAGGCAATCATGATGTGAGTCAATCCATGCATAAGAAGCAAATTTGTCATGTGTATGATATGTCCATCTAGCATGACATGTGTGAACACAATCAACAAATATGGAGGTGTTGGTATACCAATGCTCGATGTCGTGGCATGAGTGGAGGTTCGAAGGTGCATTCAATAAATCCGAGCGCTCCTCAACTTGAAGGTTCATGGGTTCCATCTCCAATGTCGGTCCTCCATCCTATAGATGTAACATGTAGACAAGAAGAAGGAAACAACAATGAAAGAGTGACCCATCCAATATGCATATTTGAGGATGGCTCAAAGGGAAGGAGTTCACCTTTAGGAGATTCTCGCAAATGTTGGTGTTGCACATCATGTATGCCTTCACATGACCAAATTGTGTCATGACGGTATCGCCTTGTGAATCCATCAACATGAAAGAACATGACAAACACTCGAAAAAACAAATGAGGTTAGCGGAAAACCTATCATTCGTGCGGTAAAATACCCAACAAGTGGATGCATCATGCTCATCATAAGAAAGGATAAGGGAGCATTTCATAGTAAGGAGGCATATGATGTGAGAACAACCAAATAGAATAGGCGCAAGCAAGCAAGCATGCATCACAAGATGTATCATGTAAGAGGCGTGAACATATACGTCATCAACCCAAGAAAGCAAGTAATAATTGAACATGGGTGATGCGACAAAGCAAGCAATCATATGAATCAAGGCAAGCAACCTAGTAGTGCGAAGATGCAACGTACTAGAAGGAATCATGTTAAGTATGTCATGTGTGCAAATGGTAGTCATGAATAATGCACAAGGCACATCACAAGCATGAAGGCAAGATATGAGCAAAATATCATCAATAGCATGAGGCACATGATAAACATGGCAATAGCAACAAGGATCTCCACCAATTATGCAAATACACATAGAAGTAGCATAATGGTGAATCATGGATAGATGCAAGCAAGGGTCACAATTGCATGGCAAAGGCATAGAAGCAAGCATAGCATGCAAAGTGAACACGGTAAAATGAGCAAGAAGCGAGAAGCAGTATATAGCCAACAGCCGTGTGAGATCCAAGTGAGAGAGATGCGCGTAGATGTTGCGCGAAGAGAGCGGTGGGAAGGGTAGTTCACGGGATCCCAAGTCATCTATGCTGTCAAGAGCTCGTTTCGTCAACTCTTGGGATTGAGAGGTTGACGAGTATACGTGAGTACCTACACAAAATAAAGACAAAGGGAAAATTGTATGTGTGTGGTAGATGTACACATCATCCATCATGATGCGCACGTGCTTGCGTTGGTTAGCACAAAATAGCCAATGCTTAAATAAATGAGATGCGTGATATAGAAACATGTCATCCATCATGAGAGGTTTGTTATTATGTATAGCATAATGGAGACTCAAATTGTGTAATGCATCAAAAGAAATATGTAGAGCATTGTTATTCATGGAATGCATATGGTGCACGCAATTATGGGAATTATGCAAAGTATGGAATGCATCAAAATCTCCTAATATGTATGAGGAAACTATGGTGGTCTCCTCATGAGCATTAATGGAAACATCACATGGAGAATATTGATAGCATTCAAAACAAAGCATATGTGGAACAATGTGATCATGGCATGGCATAGTAGATGAATTGTGCAAATCATGTAAAGGAAGCATGGAAATATCATTGCATTAAAAACAAAAGCTAATGACCATCATCTCGTCATATTTTCCATAAGTGCAAATGAGATTTATTTTAATGGGGCATGCATAGTTACTATGTTGAGATTGAAATGATGCAATATGGGAGATCTCACTCATAGCATATGACAAGTTTAAAGGGTTGTCGAACATGATGTGACCAAAAGAATTTTCACAAGATATCCTATGGAGCATGGCATCACAACTAGACAACTCAAGATGCTCATCATCATATTCATCATAAATGGGTAAGTCATGACATGAGGAATTCACACTAGCATGAAGCATGAGAATATGTGGATCAACATCATGCAAGCAATCATTCGTGAAATAGTCCACAAGTGGGACAAGAGAAGCACCATCACCTATGTTACCTTTGGAGCATCGCTCATGTGTTGTAGGTGAGGTGTCGAAGACCAAGTCGTGGTCATATTCATCTAGATGGAACCATGTGGGGGTGCATCTTCTTCCACCATGGCCATCGTTGTCTCCATTGGCGGTATGGACTCGTTGAGGATAGGCGTGTCGTTATGTAGGAGACCTAGCACCAAAGAAGAAAACACACTAGGAGTAGAGGTTAAGTCATTAGAAATCAAAGTGGCCTCACATGCCGTGTCAACTACCTCACTCACTAAGTGTTGTGGCTCACTCACTCCCTCGTGGATGCTCTCACTCATATGGTTGGTGGAGTCACTAAAATGGCTCTCAACCTCACATAGGATGTGTGGAATGCTCTCAAGTGTGGGGCTAGTGGTGGTCACACTCATCCTCTCATAGGAAATGCTCTCAATGTCACATATGGTGGAGTCACTCATGTCACTCGTGTGGTGGTGGCTCTCCTCACATGGCAATTGGGGCATCTCGTCACATGTCGTTGTCGGAGAGATGTTGGTGCAAATGTCTCCATGCTCAATCATGTCGTGGTCGTAGCCGTGGATGAAGGCCGAAGATGGCACATCATCACTCTCCTCGAAGACCAAATATAAGGTCTCATGAGCGGTCTCGTAGCTTGACTCGGAGTATGAGTCCAATATGGGCGCCGTCTTCATGTTGTTGAAGAGGTTTGTGCTCGTCGCCGTGGTCGAAGAGGATGGCCCTTGCTCGACCTTCTTGTCACCATCTTGTTGTTGGAGGCCCAAATGATGTGGCACCTCGTAGCTCGTCTCCATGACCGAAGGGAAATTCCCATGCTCGGCCATCTTCCTTGAGGGGCTTTCGAAGATGGAAGTGTCTCCCTTGGTCGCCTTGTAGTTGAAGATATCGATGTAGGCGAACTCACGGGAAGTAGGCGAAGATGCCGTACATCCAAAGGCGAAGATGCCTTGATAGCACTTGGCGAAGATGCTGAAGTGGTTGGTGTAGCCGTATCTCCGTCTTGGTGGTGCTTGTCTCGCGGTCTTTTCTTGTGCTCATGAAGTTTGGACTTGGCATGAAGTAGGGCTTGGTGGGACTTGTAGGAAGGCTCTTGTGGAGCATCATCATGATGATGGTGTCATTGTCGTGCTTGAGCTCGTAGTAGATGTCGTTCGTCGTCGTCTTGCACATGTTGCTTGGAGGTGAATTATCCTTCATGATGAGGTGGATCACGAACGTGATGGTGGTCGCCATGGAGATGTGGACGTGGAAGACTTGCGCTTGCATCTTGTTTGCGCTCCCAATACTTGTGACTTGAATGTCGCCGCCTTGAGGATGATGAAGGGGAAGTAGACTTGATCAAGGCCCGAATCTCCTCCATCCTTGCATCTTGCTTCTCCTTTTGTGCGGAAAACTTGTTGTCGGTGTAGTCCCTTTTCCTTGCTTCGGAGTGACGAATGTCGATGGAGAGGTTCTCGATGCGCTCTCACAGTCTTGATTGTGCGCCTTGCATTTGTCGTTGTAGATCAAAGATTGACGCTTTGGTGATGTAGTTTTACATGCCGTCGTTGTTGTGGAAGACCGGAGATGAAATGCCTTGCCTATCCATCACAAGATTCGAGCCAATATGAGTGGAGAAAGAGAAGAACGAATACCGAATGTACCTTGACCGAAGTTGAAAGTGGATCACTGATCACTCCAATGTGGACAAGGAAATAGCACAATTGGTACCAATTCTTGTTGGTTTCTCACACCTACACAAGTAAGTCTTATGGTGGAGCTCGGTGAGGACAGTGGTACAAAAATTTAATGCAAAATGTTAGCAAGAGTCAATAATGTTGAAAGAGATTCACAAATTCGCAAGTGAAACAAGTAGACCAATAGCAATATGTGGCACATGGAAACACACACACGGATAGATAAATGGGGTCGTGCAACCAAGGATGAGCACAAAATGCGGAATCCACGGAAAACACTCGTGTTGCACAACTCAAGAGAGACGCTAGCACGATTGCTCAATAGGCGGATATGTCACTTGTGCACAACCTATAAGATGCAAAATGGATAACTTTCTATCCCAAGTATGCTATGTATGCATGGTTACCGGTGTTTGATCCAAGATGATCGGATATGACAAGCTTATGCAATGTGGTAGGATGCTATGGCTATTGCTTACAAGCTTCTTTGCTCTTTCTCTTTTGCTTAAAAGCTTATTCTCTTTTTTTTGTATGGCCAATTTGCGAAATGCACGAACCAAGATAGCAATTGTGTATATGCATGAACAAACTTGAGGCACATGAGATGGTATGATACCAATATGATATGGTATGTATGCAATGTATGGTGTAGATCACTAATGTGCACAAGTAACATTGCCGGCAATACTCAAATGGCTAGTCTCGATAGGCAAGTGACGCAAAATGGGCTAGGGGTTATCAATGCAATGGCAAGGGAATATACAATGGAGGGATACCACGATACTAAGATGATATGGAGGTTACCGTCCGTGTCGATGATGAGTGGCAGTGATCTTGATGGAGATACCAAGATGATGGAGATTCGTCCCTAAGTAGCTGAAACACCTTAGGAAACGGAAAAACCGCGAACTCAAAATCTCAAATGTCAAATGGTGGTAGCGGGAATGCGGTGGTGGTTGCGGAAGCACAATGGGATTGCGGAAATGCAATGATGGGTTCTGGAATACGCAATGCGGAAATGGAGGGTAGGGTGGTGAACTAATACACGGTGTCGGCATTGGAAGCACATTCCCTAAGTAGCCTAAACACCTCAGGAGACACAACTCACAACACAAACAAAAATGGGTTAAGTCGGGGTGGCGGGAGTGTGAGGTGGGCAAAACTATGCAGAAGATATGGTGGTGGTGGTGGTGGTGGATGAAGAAGCAACCGTCCCTAAGTAGCCTAGACAGCTTAGGAGACTCAAATCACTCCTCAAGCAACCACTAATGCGATGGGGAACAAAATTGGTTAGGTTGCGGAAGGCTATGGTGGTGTAGCGGATGATATGGTGGAGGGCCTAGGCAAACTTGCCAAATTTAAGAAAATTTTATGGAGTCAAATGATGTTGGTGGTATTTTTGTGGGAAGGGTGATGTCAAGAGCTTTCCAACGAGCTAAAGAACGCGAAAATCGGACTCCGGATGAATGAGTTATGGCCGAAACAAAAATCAGCCGAAGTTGATATCTACACGTAGCGGACGTCCGGAAATAACGGTCGTCCGGTCGCCGGACGTCCGGTCGGGTCGGAAATCTGCTGATTCTGCTAGGGTTAGGGGGGTCCAATCGTCCGGTAAGGTCGGACGTCCGGTGGTTCCTGCGGCTCCGGACGTCCGGTAAGGTGACGGACGTCCGGTGTATCGGGGTCAACTCCAGATCCGAGATTCGGGACGCAAATTTGGGGATTTTGGAGTCAAAATTGATGAGATTTCGTGGATGAAAGATGGGGAAACTCGGGGAGATGCTAGATCCACTTGAAACCAAGGAAATCCATGTATCAAAATCAACAAAACATCATCAAACCAACAAATCACAAAAAACATTGGGGCTATTTTTGGTGGGGATTTTCGAATTTAGGACGAAATCAAGCAAAAGAAGGCTAGAAAACGGTGGGGGAGGCTCCGAAATCATGATCAACGTGGCTCATGATACCAAGATGATGGTATCAAGAGACAAGCTGGCTCTGATCCAAGATGATGTAGGGTAGAACCCTAGTGGCCCGATCTTTCACGAAAGGAGTGGATGCCACGAAGACCGGGAAGAACATGAGGAGGGAAACGAGGGGAACATAAGAGAACACTGAAACCAACAAGTATGATCATGCATGTGCTAGATCCATGAACACAAAGGGAGATACAAGATCCAAAGTCAACAACGGACGATACAAGAGGTAACCGGTTCTTCTCCGTGAGGAGGTCTTGAATCCACGGGGGGGATCTTCCCTTAGAAAGGGGGCTTGAATCCAAGGGGATCTTCTCCGAAGAGGCCACAGTCTCTCGCACGGAGGAGATCTGATATGGATGAGCGTAGCTCTATCTCACAAATGAGCTAACACAACGCTAACCCTCAAATGGTGGAGGTAGAGGAGTATATATAGTCTAGGGCCACGAAGGGGTAAGTGAGGGCGAAGGGATACATGGGCTCAGCCTGATACACTGTGCATAGACAGGCGTCGGACGTCCGACGGGTACTGGACATCCGGTGGCTCACGAGGGTCTGGTCGTCTGGTACTTGTCGCACGTCCGGTGTTTTGGCTCGGTTGACGCGGCGCCGGATTTCCGGAGACGGTCGGACGTCCGGTCGCTGGAGTGTGTCAGACGTCCGGGACTTGTCGGGCATCTGCTCATTTGGCACAGGTGCGGGATTGCCGGTCGTCCGGTCCGGGCCTGTCGTCTGGTGGGTCTTCAGGTGTCGGACGTCCGGTCCCGACCGGTCGTCCGGTGGCTGGAGCTTCTTCCGTAGCTCTTCTTCTTGTTCCTCGCACTTGGTGTCCTCGCCTTCTTGTCCATGGTCTTCCTGTTGGTTCCTGGTCATGCATAGCACACATGTTTGAGGTAGTAGCCATGTCTCACGTATGGAAAGTGATGGTTCGAACAGGAGCGAGTTCACCTTGTGCCCAATGGTGTATAGATGAGGTCTCGTCTTATGTTCTCTTAGGGCTTGGAGAGTAGTCGGAGTGTACATGGGAATGAACGTGGGATGCTCCGCATCATGCCGGGACCTTCTTCACTTGTGGTGTAGCAACCTTGGATCTCTTGATGTTAGAACAATCTGACACATCGTCAATGGGTGTCGTGCACTTGGTGGGGGCACGCTTTCCGGAGTCTTTGCCGAAGTCCCTATAGTCTCTCATCTTTCCTTTATTTTCCTTGGCGGGAGCTGCTGCCGCCTCTGCCGCGACCGCGTCCCGGTACATCTTGTCCACACAAATAATTGCATCCTTCTCGTCTGATGGGATGGCAATGACTTCCAGCGGCCCAAGTATCTTCAATGTGTTGTAGGCATAGTGGGATGCTGCCATGAACTTGGCCAGAGCCGGGCGTCCAAGAATCCTATTGTATGGCAGGGGGAGATCAACCACATCAAACACAATCCTCTTAGTCCGGTAGTTCAATTCTCCCCCAAATGTATCCGGCAATGTGATTTTTCCCTTAGGACGGCTCCTGCCGGGATTAACTCCCTAAAACATGTCGGTAACCTCTAGCTCTTCTTCTCCTATCTGAAGCCTTTTGATGACTGCTGGGTAAATCAGATTTAGCCCGGCCCCGCCGTCCACCAGCAACTTCGTGACCTTGAGGTTGCGGATTGTTGGAGAGACCAACAACGACAAACACCCTACCGCACTGATACGGCTAGGATGGTGTCCCTCGTCAAAGATGATGGGCGTACATGTCTGTTTGAGCCGTTTCTGGGCCTCTGGCGCTTGTTCCATGACATTGACCTCTCTTGCCCATCGTTTGAGCTGGCGGTGAGAAGCGTGCAAAGATGCACCTCCGTCAATGCACAGGGCGTCCATGGCCTTCTGAAAATCCTTGTCACGGGACTCCTCTTCATCCCCCCATCACTCTCATCATCACAGGTTTCCTTCTCTCGACCCCTGGCGGGCTTTCCTTGGTTCCGAAAGGGATTGCTGGGGCGGTTTGCTTCACCACCTCGGCCCTTACCGCCAATAACATTCTAACCTTTTTCCTTATCATGCTTCTCATACTCTACTTTATGTTTCTTGACAAGCTGCTCAACTTTATAACACTCTTGAAGGTCGTGGACCTTGGTCCGATGAATCTTGCAGTACGGCCCATCACCCTTCCCGGCTTTCTCGGCGGCAACGGCTTCCCTGCAGTCAGTGCACGCAGCAGCTTCCTTGCCGAGGCCCTGGGCTTTGGCCTTCTTGCCGGTACTAGGCGTACCAGAACCTTGAATAGACATCACTGCTTTATCTCTCTACTTCTTACTGCTTCTTGCTCTTCTTCTAACTAGCTGATTCATCCTCATGCTATGAATCAGCATTGGTGCAATCTTCCTCTCAGGGCAACTTCCTTCCCTCCTCCATCCGAGCACACTTATCCACCTGTGTGTAAAGCTCCTTCACAGTCTTGGGCAACCGTATGTTCATTTTGGAACGAATACGATGGTTGCGCACAATGGACTGGAAGGCAGCTATTACAGCTGCCAGATGGATATTTGGGATATTCCTACAAACTTTGTTGAATCTGTGTAAATACTTACAGAGGGTTTCTCTTTCTTTCTATTGGAGAGTCTGCAAATCGCTAGGCCTGTCGGTTCTTGATCACCGCCGGTGAAAGTGTTGTCGGCGTTCTGGGAACGGGGCTCCCCAGACTTGCCTGCGTGCGGCGTGCGGCGTGGCTCAAAGGGGGGCCCAGCACGGCCCATCTTCATCAACACAGACCCAAGACTCTCGCGAGGGGCCAAGCCTCGCGGGGCGGACGACCAGGAGCTTCCTCAGGCACGGCCTCGTCAGGCTGGCTCGCGAGGAGGCAGAGAGATCAAGGCGGGGTACCTCACGAGGTGCCCGTGAAGCAAGCCATGATGACCAAGGGTGCCCGGCGGGTGCCAGCCCGCGCAGTGTCCTCCTTTCCTCTTTGGTGCAAAGGGAGCAAGCGCAGGCGAGAGCATCAAGCAAATGCACCCGTTTTGGTGCAACGAGACCAAGACCAGTCCAACGCCAGGGAGGAAGTCATTGTGGAGCCCAAGCCAGCGTCACCACCAGAGCCTTTGGCAGGCGAGGACCAACTTTAGTCAGGATAAGTGTACCAGATGTTCCCCTTCAAAATGGCCAATTGTTGGCGCCCTTCCCGCTCAATATTTGGGAAGAGGCCCAGGGCCTTTGCCTATAAATAGGACTAGCCACCCCCAGGGTAGGAGGATGGAAATCGGAATCAAGAAGGGAGAATATAGAAGCCAAGAGAGAAACTAGCTATGATGGAAATTGGAATCAAGAAGGGAGAATCTAGAAGCCAAGAGAGAAACTAGCTATGATGGAAATTGGAATCAATAAGGGAGAATCTAGAAGCCAAGAGAGAAACTAGCTATGATGGAGATCGGAGAGAGAATTGAGAAGAGAGAGAGAGAAGGGTGACGGAACTCCTCCTAGCAGTTCATCCCCCCAGCCGAGAATGGACCCTTGCGAGGCTGTTCTTCCTTGTATTGCTCATCATCATCAGCCCAAGAGGCAATCCACCACACCACACACTGGAGTAGGGTATTACACCACAACGGTGGCCCGAACCAGTATAAACCCTGTGTCTCTTGTGCTGTTCTTTCCATAGCTTAGATCTTAGTGAGGCGGAGGGGTGCAGGTAGGTAGAAGGCGAAATCTCCGCGCGCACCCCAGTGTTCGAACCTCAAGGGTCTGCCGGAACCCGAAATCTGACATTTGGCGTGCGAGAAGGAAGGATCGGCCGTCGCCCCGACCGCGCTGACCGGGGCTACGGTCGAGGAGGAGGAAGGAACGCAGGACGCTAGGAAGACTGCGGCCCGCGCCAAGGGTGGTGCGATCAACCTCGCGAGGATCGCTGGCAAGACTCGCCTCGCGAGGGAGACTGGAGGGATCAGCCTCGCGAGGATCGCTCGCAAGGTAACGCAGGCCTCCCTCCGCTGCCGTCGCAGCCAAGGAGAAACGAGGACTGCCATCAGGACAAGGGGGTTGGAGGCTTCCAGGAGCCGCGCGCGATCGCCTGCATCCTGGGCGGGGCTCAAGCCCCAGCCTCTCAACGCATCTTCAAGTAGTTCGCCCGCGAAGTGAATGCACTCCTCCCCAAGCTCAAAGCCACACGCCCTCTCAGGTGGTCGGCGTGCGCCATCACGTTCAGCTCAGCAGATCAGCTCAAGTGTGCGGCTATAGCCGGAGTCCTCCTGATGCTTTGTTCCCCAATCATCAGCAACGTGGTGGTCACCAGGACCCTCATCGATGGCGGGGCAGGGCTCAACATCCTGTCCGTGGAAACATTCAACAATCTCCAAGTGCCCTACAACCAGCTTCAGCCAACCAAGCTTTTCTCCAGAGTCACCGACGGCTCCACGGTCCCGATTGGGCAGGTCCGCCTCCCTGTCACCTTCGGGGAACGCGACAACTACCGCACCGAGCTCATCAACTTCGACGTTGCTCACATTCGCCTGCCGTAGAACGCCATCCTTGGGTACCCAGCGTTGGCCATGTTCATGGCCGTAACTCACCACGGCTACAACGTCCTCAAGATGCCAGGAAGTGGCGGAGTCATCGTGGTGCCCTGTGAAGAGAAGGACGCGGTGTGTTCCCTGGAACGAGCCTTTCAGGCCGCATCACTGGAAGACCCGGATCGCGGAAGAAGGAGGCTTCCCGAGACCACCCCCAAGAAGAAGAAGACATCGTCCGGCCCGACCCCTCAGGGCCCGCGCCTGCCCAGGGGGAACCTCCCTCCATCGCATAGGAAAGCGCGCCCGGCGCCCTCCTCAGGTAGGGCTCGGGGGCTCTCCCCTGGAGGGCCACCGACCTGGCTAAGGTCACGAGGGAGGTGCTTGGGCACCACATGGAGGCGTGTTTCGAAGCACGTTTCCCTCAAGAAGGAGTAAGGCAAGGAGAGCCAGACCATCAGGAGTTCGTCAGCAAGGCCATTCAGGAGCTACAGGAGTCAAGAGTCATGAAAGATGGCCGCCGCCTACCAGCTGTGGCTCCCCATCCAGGCGAGGATGGTGGGCTGCACGTCTGCATCGACATACCAGGGCTCAATCGAGTCGCCTCTCTGGAGCGAGTGGGGTGCTGCGAAGGTCCACCACACAGCTACGTTTGCATGCCTTACGGCTTGCCGAACGCGGCTGCCACGTACCAGCGCCTCATGAGGGGTCTCATGGAGGCTCAAGAGGCCAGGCGTTCCTCAGCCCTGGCGGAGATGGAGATGGTCCACGAGGAGCCACCAGCGCCTCCGGAGCCTCCCGAGGCCCCTGGGCCTTGGGGCTCGTGAGGATCGGCTTCCGCAGCCCACCGTGTTTGCTACACCAACACTCCTTCGTCCTCAACATCATCAGGTGACATCTTTCAAGTTTCATTTCCAGCTGGGAGCGCCCCCCAGGGCTGCATTATTCCCAGGCCGCGTGGGTCCGTCCCTACGGCATGTATCCTTTTTATTTCATGTTGTTAGCTTACTTTGTTGGGGGTGCCCCACGGGCTGCAACATCCCCAAGTCGCTCGGGCCTGACCCAGTGATGTCCGCCTTCCCAGCATCTATTTGAATGAATCCACTCCTTCGCGTCTAATGTGTTTGACCTAGTTGCCCGCTCAACTGACGCCAACTGACGGAGCTGCTCCCAAACGGCACGACGCTTGCGCATGGGTCCGTCCCTGCAACACCGACAAACCTGAATGGCTGAGCTCTAGCCGCGGCAGCCCCGCATGGCACCACCTCGTCAAGCCTTCAGTGCCTCATCGCCCCTCGGAAGCAACCAACGGCTGACTGTCAATTGTCATGGCAACCCCTCGTTCTTTCTATGATGGGTCTACAGGATCTCCTAAAGGAGCTGCATCAGGCGAGGCCCTTGCGGTGTCTCCTTCACTCTCATCTGCGCGAACCGCTTGCACGTTAAAGGGGGGTGCCTGAGCATCACGACTCAGGGCTCCTACTGGCTCTCCAGCCGTCACCCTCTGGCCTTGTCCACGGCATCGCGACCTGGCATACCAGTGACCGCTGAGACTCGCTCGAGGGCCGGGACCCGAGGACATAGAGCAGAAAGGGGAGCAAAGGCGAGAGGGGAGGGACACACGAGGACCTCGCCGAGCAACCTCGCGCCTGCCGATGCACGGACCCGGCGACACACCAGAGAGCGGTCCTTGATTCTCAAGATAAGTCACCACCCGGAAGCACCAGCTACCGTGGCACCATCCCCGCACCTAATGCAATCCCGTGTTATCGATGCCGCTCTCCTTTCTCAACGAACGACGGCTGCTTGAGCGCCAAAGGGTACCTCCTGAGCATCGCGACTCAGGGGCTCTTACCGGACCTCGGGTCGCTCACCTCCTAGCCTTGACCACGGCATCGCGACCTGGCATACCAACAACGACTGAATTCGCCTTGGGACTGGGACCTGTCGGCGCAGAGCACCAAGCCCTCGTGAGGTTCGAAAGGGAGGACTGAGCTAAGACGGAATGAGCAACTCGCAAAATTCCACGACAAGGGTTATATTAACAAACAGGATCACAGGCACCTTACAAGCCCTCACGGGACGCGTCTTTGATTCCTTGCAGGGAACAGATCCTAAAAGGACACTAACTACATGCGCCCCTATGAAAGACGCCATCGTCAACAGTGGGCCGTCAAGCACCGGCACCAACCCCATCCAGATCAGAGTCGGTGACGGCCTGACGAGCCCGCCCTGCTCCAGGAGCGGCGCCGGCTCAGGGGCTCGTAGCTATCATCGCTTGTCTCTGGAGTCGCGAAGAGCTCACCAGAGTCGCTGGACCCTCCGCCGCCTCCTCCGCCTGAGCAGCCGCCAAGGGAGCGGTCGGCGGGCCCAGTCCTCGCCGTAGCAGGGTCCCGACCACCTCTCCCGGCGCAGCACTCCAGCCGGCGCCCGTTCGCATCGAAGACCTTGAAGAACATCACCGAAGCACCGTCGTACTCCAAGTGGATCGCGAAGGCGCCTCTTGTCCTGCAAACCCGGGCGATTTCGCTCTAGCCTCGAGTCATGAAGACCTCGCCCGGGGCAACGACCGTGACCTCTGCCTCGGTCGCGAGTGTCGGATTTCGGGTTCCGGCAGACCCTTGAGGTTCGAACACTAGGGTGCGCGAGGAGATTTTGCCTCCTACCTACCTGCACCCCTCCGCCATGCTAGGATCTAAACTAAGGAAAGAACAACCCAAGAGACACAGGGTCTATACTGGTTCGGGCCACCGTTGTGGTGTAATACCCTACTCCAGTGTGTGGTGTGGTGGATTGCCTCTTGGGCTGATGATGATGAACAATACAAGGAAGAACAGCCTCGCGAGGGTCTGTTCTTGGCTGGGGGATGAACTACTGAGAAGAGTTCAGTCACCTTTTCCTCTCTATCTCTTCCTCTCTCTCTCTCTCACTTCCGACCTCCCCCTTGCTATGTGGGTGGCTGGTCCTATTTATAGAGGCCCTGGTCCTCTTCCAAAATATCGAGCGGGAAGTGAGCCAACAATGGCGGGCTAATTTGAAGGGGGACAACAAGTATCAGCTATCCTGACAAAAGTAGTCTTCGCCTGCGCAAAGCTCTGGTGATGACGCCGTCTTGCACTCCACGGTGACCGCTGTCTCGTAGTCCTTCTGGTCTTGGTCTCATTGCACTGAAATGGTAACCTTTGCCTGATGCCTCGGTACTCCGCGGCTGCGCTTGCCCCCTTTGCACCAAAGAGGAAAGGAGGATGTTGCGCGGGCTGGCACCCGCCTAGCGCCCTGAGTCATCATGGCTTGCATCATGGGCACCTCGTGAGGTACCCCGCCTTCATCTCTCCGCCTCCTCGTGAGCCAGCCTGACGAGGCCGTGCCTGAGGAAGCTCCGCGTCGTCCGCCCCGCGAGGCTTGGCCCCTCGCGAGGGTCTTGGGTTTGTGTTGGTGAAGACGGGCCGTGCTGGGCCCCCCTTTGAGCCACGCCGCAGGCCATAGGCAGGCAAGTCTGGGGACCCCCATTCCCAGAACACCGACAGCGAGGGTGCTGCAGCCGGCGTGCTGCAGCCAAAGCTCCAGGAGTTCTCCCTGTGGGATGATGGAGGGGAAGAAGGGAGGAAGGCGAATCCAAGACTAAGGAGGCATGGCGGCGTGGAGCACGAACTCTCGGGAGGAGCCCTTGGTGTGGACCCCAGGTGGGACGACCCACACCTTCGTGACCCGTCGGCGCCGACGGCGGCACCGCCCGTGGCGATCGGCATCGACTCCTTCAGAGCCCTCGATGTGGGCGTACAAGGGAAGCGGGAACCCCGGCGGTGGCCGCTCGCACCAGGGCATCGATACCACCTGATGGGCCCCCTCATCCCGGCCGTGGAGGGCGAGCCGTTTCTTCGGCGGGAGCGGGTCTGGTTCCTCTCGGGGAGCCTTTCCCATCTCTGCCGTCGAGAACCAGCAGATCGGAGCCATCGCAGCAAGACAGAGCAAGGACCGGGAAGAAGGAGAAGCAAGAAGGGATGAACTGGAAGGGCGCGCGCCGTTCCGTACTTATGGCCGGCGAAGGCCAACCGCCGACCTCCACGATTGCAGGTAATCATGACCCGCTTTGCATGCAGGGACTTGTCCAATCCGTGCAGTTGCCAAGGCACCATGGGGAAGTGGAGACGCGCACGTCCAATCAACCGACACGCAGCGCCCAAGGCCGCAGGCTGTTAGGGCCCGCGACACTTCGCCCTTGCCCTTTCGCCTCCCTGCACGGCCAAGTCCGGGCGCGCCTTGGGCCCGGGGGCTACTGTCGGTGTTCTGGGAATGGGGGTCCCTAGACTTGCCTGCCTGCGGCCTGCGGCGTGGCTTAAAGGGGGGCCCAGCACGGCCCATCTTCATCAACACAGACCCAAGACCCTCGCGAGGGGCCAAGCCTCGCGGGGCGGACGACACGGAGCTTCCTCAGGCACGGCCTCGTCAGGCTGGCTCGCGAGGAGGCGGAGAGATCAAGGCGGGGTACCTCACGAGGTGCCCGTGACGCAAGCCATGACGACCAAGGGTGCCAGGCGGGCGCCAGCCCGCGCAGTGTCCTCCTTTCCTCTTTGGTGCAAAGGGAGCAAGCGCAGGCGAGAGCATCAAGCAAAGGCACCCGTTTCGGTGCAACGAGACCAAGAGCAGTCCAACGGCAGGGAGGAAGTCATTGTGGAGCCCAAGCCAGCATCACCACCAGAGACTTTGGCAGGCGAGGACCAACTTTAGTAAGGATAAGTGTACCAGATGTTCCCCTTCAAAATGGCCAATTGTTGGTGCCCTTCCCGCTCAATATTTGGGAAGAGGCCCAGGGCCTTTGCCTATAAATAGGACTAGCCACCCCCAGGGTAGGAGGATGGAAATCGGAATCAAGAAGGGAGAATCTAGAAGCCAAGAGAGAAACTAGCTATGATGGAAATTGGAATCAAGAAGGGAGAATCTAGAAGCCAAGAGAGAAACTAGCTATGATGGAAATCGGAATCAATAAGGGAGAATCTAGAAGCCAAGAGAGAAACTAGCTATGATGGAGATCGGAGAGAGAATCGAGAAGAGAGAGAGAGAAGGGTGACTGAACTCCTCCTAGCAGTTCATCCCCCCAGCCAAGAACAGACCCTCGCGAGGCTGTTCTTCCTTGTATTGCTCATCATCATCAGCCCAAGAGGCAATCCACCACACCACACACTGGAGTAGGGTATTACACCACAATGGTGGCTTGAACCAGTATAAACCCTGTGTCTCTTGTGTTGTTCTTTCCATAGCTTAGATCTTAGCGAGGCGGAGGGGTGCAGGTACGTAGAAGGTGAAATCTCCGCACGCACCCCAGTGTTCGAACCTCAAGGGTCTGCCGGAACCCGAAATCTGAGAAGCGTCAATGAACTCATGGCAAAGGTCAGCCCATGACGAAATGGAGTTCTCCTGCAAGTGTATCAGGCAAGACCTCACTTTGGACTTCAGGGCCAAAGGGAAGTAGTTGGCAAACACCTTCTCATCTCTTCCCCTGGCAGCCTTAACGACAATGGTGTAGATGCTCAGGAACTCTATCGGGCTCAGCCTCCCGTTGTACTTCTCAGGTATCTCCGGCTTCAACGTGCAAACTGATAGCCAACAGACTTGCTGCAGCTCTCGTGTAAAGGCAGGGCAGCCAACCTCGAAGGGCAGGCACCCGCCAAAAATGAGCGCAGGCTCTTCAACATTGAGGCCGCCGTACCCGTCGGTCCAGCGGAGGTCGTCGCGGCATTGCTCGACGACGCAGACGCCTCCTCTCCTCCTATCCTCGAGGGCTCGACGTTGGCCTGGACATGCTCGAGGATTAGAAGAAGCCATCGAGACATCATTGGGATCTTTATTCGGTTGTGCTCGCGTTGGCTGCCGTGGTGGGGACTGCACTGTAGGGATGGCCACTTCTGTGCAGTCAGCAACACAAGTTGTTGCTGTCGCTTGGGGAGGTCGTGGGGGACTAGCTCGTTGTGAGCCCCCAGCTTTAGCGAAACCGAGCATGCTTTGGATGGTAGCACACCATTTGTCCATCTGCTCGGCCGCTGGCGGAAACCTCAGCAGCAGCTGAGCTCGCGCCATGGCCTCCGAAGTCGTACTTGTCATGGATGTTGATGAAGTGGATCGTACCGTCGCTCGGCTCCTAACATTGCCAGCGGCGGTAATGTTGTGCCCCTGCTATCGCTGCGGGGCGACCACCTGGACGTGGTGCGACGAGGGCGCTCGGGGGGCTAGTGACTCTGTCGGGCGTAGCGGCTTGGTCGGCCTATCCTGGGGAAGGTGCACGCACCACGACCGCACCCGCGGCGGGAGCGGCCGGAGGGTGGCGGTCTGCCCCGATCCGAATGTTGTTGCTGTGGATGTGCCTGTCGACGGGGACAGGGGTGCGTATGGGGTGACCCCATCACCCGTACCTTGCAGAGCGTGACCATCGACGTGTTGCTGATGTCGCTCTCCTCCGGTACCCCTGCTCCTACGTCGGCTGCAGGAGGAGTGGCGACGGTGTTGCCTACTTCAACCACTTCCCCAGCAGCGTCTGCTTCCCCCCCGCGCTTCCGCGACCCCCGCAGCATTGGAGGCCGCGGGCGGCGGAGCCTTCGAGGTGGATGGGTGAGCTAAAGGGTCGGGCTTCTTCTTGGGCGCCATGGTCGATGGCGTCACCAAAGACGAAGATGGCGATGAAGATGAAGTCGATGCGCTGCGCACGCCTTCAGGTTTGCGCAAGCGAGCCCCCCCCCCTACCTGGTGCGCCAAAGATGTCGCGGGAAGCCACGACCACCTATGGAACCAAGAGATCCCTTGCTGGTTTGTCAAGGGGCGACATGTTGCACAAAGAGCAGACCAGCATGGGGCTGCGTGGCAGAGATCATGCGGGCAATTTACCCAGGTTTGGGCTGTCGTGAGGAGTAAAACCCTACTCCTGCTTTGGTAGATTGATGGTGGAAGAGGTGGTGGTGGCGAATAGTAGACTTGCCCGGCAAGGGTTACCTCAGGCAGCAACGACTACGCGCGTATGGGTTTGTGAGTTATCAAACCTTCTAACCCTTTCTACAGTTGCCATGGGCCTCGTTTTATTGATCAAGGCGTAAGCACAGTGGCATAGTAGTCATTATGCACTGATAAGATGGCAAATAGTGCTATCATACCAAACTCTGTGGGTTGACAGGGTGCATTAAATGCACCGCCTCACGTCACATCTTTGGTTGCCCGGCAAGGCTTGCCGGGCTATCTTTCCAGCTCTGCGATTGTTCTCTTGACACATGCAGGACATGTGTCATCTATAGGTTTCTTCTGTAGGAAACGACTGCCATGTGGAGAATGTCTACAACTTAATTACTCTGCGGCTTGACACCACATTGATCTATGACGTGGGTCGTGGTGGAGTGGTTGGTGAGGCGGTTCTGCCTTTGTGAGCCCCGGCTGGCCTTCCCGGGGTGCTTTGGTTGTCTGCTTCTGGGGGTGGCCTCGCTCCTTGCCATGCTTGCCTTCCCGGCAAGGGAGGCTTTTCTCTTATGATATCTTGCTTCCTTGGCTTGATCTTGGTCCCTCTGATCTGCATGTTGGTCCTCTGAATCTCTTAGGTCGTTGTATTCTGACTTGGTGTGGTGCTTCAATCTTGTTCCAGTGCCTATGCACAGTATAGGCGAAAGACCCAGGGTTTGTTGCACCGACATGTAGAAGCATATGTTCCTTTCTCATAATAATTTTCAGTAGCATCATGAATGAATCGAACAATATAACTATCACACAAATCAATCTTTTCATGATCTACAAGCATAGCAATTTTATTACTCTCCACATAAGAAAAATTCTTCTCATTCATTGTAGTGCGAGCAAACTCAACAAAATAACTATCATGTGAGGCATAATCCAATCGAAAATTAAAATAATGATGACAAGTTTCATGGTTATCATTATTCTTTATTGCATACATGTCATCACAATAATCATCATAGATAGCAACTTTGTTCTCATAATCAATTGGAACCTCTTCCAAAATAGTGGAATCATTACTATATAAAGTCATGGCCTCTCCAAATCCACTTTTATTATTATAATAATATGATTCAACACCCTCCAAAATAGTGGGATCATTCCTTCATAAAGTTGGCACTCTTCCAAACCCACTTTCATCAACATAATCAACATAAATAGGAGGCATGCTATGATCATAATAAATCTGCTCATCAAAACTTGGGGGACTAAAAATATCATCTTTACCAAACATAGCATCCCAAAGCTTATGGCTTTGTATATCATTAGCATCATGGATATTCAAAGAATTCATACTAATAACATTGCAATCATGCTCATCATTCAAAGATTTAGTGCCAAACATTTTAATGCATTCTTCTTCTAACACTTTGGCACAATTATCGGAATCCTTATTTTCATGAAAGATATTAAAAAGATGAAGCACATCAGGCAACATCAATTCCTTTTTTTAGTTTTCTTTTAAAGAATAAACTAGTGATAAAACAAGAAACTAAAAGATTCGACTGCGAGATCTAAATATATACCTAAAAGCGCTAACCTCCCCAGCAACGGCGCGAGAAAAGAGCTTAGTTGACGGGGTTTTAGTGCCTCTTACCTAGCCTCCCCGGCAACGGCACCAGGAAATAGCTTGATGTCTATTACGCAACATTATCCTTGTAGACGTTGTTGGGCCTCCAAGTGTAGAGTTTTGTAGGATAGTAGCATATTTCGCTCAAGTGGACGACCTAAGGTTTATCAATGCGTGCGAGGCGTAGGATGAAGATGGTCTCTCTCAAACAACCCTGCAACCAAATAACAAAGAGTATCTTGTGTCCCCAACACACCCAATACAATGGTAAATTGTATAGGTGCACCAGTTCGGTGAAGAGATGGTGATACAAGTGCAATATGGATGGTAGATATAGGTTTTTATAGTCTAAAAATATAAAAACAGCAAGGTAACAAGTAACAAAAGTGAGCAAAAACGGTATTGCAATGCTTGTAAACAAGGCCTAGGGTTCATACTTTCGCCAGTGCATGTTCTCTCAACAGTGATAACATAATTAGATCATATAACAATCCCCCAACATGCAACAAAGAGTCACTCCAAAGTCACTAATAGCAGAGAACAAACGAAGAGATTATTGTAGGGTACGAAACCACCTCAAAGTTATTCTTTCTGATCGATCTATTGGGCAATTCCTATAAGTGTCACAAACAGCCCTAGAGTTCGTACTAAAATAACACCTTAAGATACACATCAAACAAAACCCCAATGTCACCTAGATACTCCAATGTCACCACAAGTATCCATGGGTTTGATTATATGATATGCATCACACAATCTCAGATCCATCCATTCGAACCAACACAAAGAACTTCAAAGAGTGCCCCAAAGTTTCTACCGGAGAGTCAAGACGAAAACATGTGCCAAGCCCTATGCATAAGTTACAAGGTCACAGACCCCGCAAGTTGATCACCAAAACATACATCAAGTAGATCACGTGAATATCCCATTACCACCACAGATAAGCACATGCAAGACACACATCAAGTTTTATCAAATCCATAAAGACTCAATCTGATAAGATAACTTCAAAGGAAAACTCAGTCCATTACAAGACAGTGGAGGGGGAGAAACATCATAAGATCCAACTATAATAGCAAAGCTCGCGGTACATTAAGATCGTGCCATATCAAGAACACATAACTACTTTTACATACCCCGAGCCCCGAGGGTGAACTACTCCCTCCTTATCATGGATAGCGATGGGATGATGAAGATGGCCACCGATGATGGTTTCCCCCGCCGGTAGGGTGCCGGAATAGGGTCCCGATTGGTTTTTGGTGGCTATAGAGGCTTGCAGCAGCAGAACTCTCGATCTAGGTTCTGTTCTAGAGGTTTGGGGATATATAAGAGGTTTTGGCATTGAGAACAAGTCAGGGGAGTCCATGAGGGGCTAACAATGTCGGAGGGTGCAGCCTAGGGGGTGGGGGCGCCCTCCATCCTTGTGGAGGCCTTGGGACTCCTCTGGTGCATCTCCGGTACTCCATGGGATTCTTTTGGTCCAAAAACAATCATCGTAAAGTTTCAGGTCATTTCAACTCCGTTTGATATACCTTTTCTATAAAACTGAAAAACAAGGAAAAAAACAGAAACTGGCACTGGGCTCTAGGTTAATTGGTTAGTCCCAAAAATCATATAAATAGCATATAAATGCATATAAAACATCCAAGATTGGTAATATAATAGCATGGAACAATCAAAAATTATAGATACGTTGGAGACGTATCAGGGTAGCGATAATGAACGGTGATAGCATTAATGGGATGACAATCAGAAGACATCCGAAAACTACCATCTTTCTTAGGCATGAGGATAACCGGAATGGTACAAGGACTTAAGTTTTCACGTACATGCCCATTATCAATGATGTGTTGTACTTGCCTTTCTATTTCCTTGGTTTGTTCGGGGTTGACGCGATAGGGTGCCTTGTTTGATAATGGTGCAAAGGGCATGTGGTCGAGTCGGTGTTCAATTCCGCGTAGAGGAGGTACTCCCGGAGGTAGCTCAACGGGGAAGACGTCCTTGAATTCCTGTAATAGATTAGACAATGCTAAAGGTAGATGGTGAGAGGTGTTAGTACTTGTCGCTTCGTCTTTGCACAATAGGACATAGTGCATAACACTTGATGGGTTCTCACACACTTGTCTCATCTCACTTTTGGTAGCTAGAAGCACTAAGTTCTTCTTCTCACTCATCATGGAGGCACTCATTTTTGGCTTGTGGCGCTCACTCTCTTTCTGGTGCCTCGCTCTCTAACTATTCTCTCCATGATGGGTGGTTGCTTGTTTGTCAGTGATCACTTGGCTTGGTGACATAGGTCATAGCACGTATTCCTTTCCCTTCATCTTGAAGCTATAATGATTGGTTCGCCCATTGTGGATGACGTTGCAGGTCGAATTACCAAGGTCGTCCAAGTAAGAGATGGAACATGGACTTTGGAACCGCATCACTTGAATGTTGTTGTTCGCATACGGACATGTCACCGTGTACCCTCGACGCTGGGGGTGATGCACCGCAGGTCGCGTTGAAGGAGATCTGACTGGCAGCGCGATACGCAGGACAGCCGGCAGATGCTTTTGTAGACCCGAAGCACCGCTTGCCCGGGAGGGACCCTGTCGGGGCTCGCGGCGACTATGGGCTGCTCCAGGTCGATTCGCTCGCCCCTAGAGCCTCGTGGATCCGCAGCCCTCCAGCATGAAGAACTAGCGAAGAACGAGAAGAAAGATACAAAGGAGAGATAAAAGGTAGATGAACACCAAAAAGTAGTAGATGTGTTTGTTCGATTGGTGTTGTTTCAATTGGCTGTCACCCCCAACATATATAAGAGGCGGTTGGACTTCCCATACAAGCAAAGGATTTATCTAGGCTTTCCTTACATGAAAATTACATCAATTCACGTCCAAAACCCTAGTCAAATTCGGAATGGTTTTATCCGAACTTTCCAAAACTGTTTGATTTAAACTGGCTGTACTTTGAGGGTCCTTTTTGTGGTGACAAATGACCCCAGATGGAAACGAGCCCAAAAGAAGTCTTCATCGTTTCGATGAGACGAACAACTTTCATGTTGAACGTTTTTTCATCAGAGGTCATCTCGAGGGTCAAATCGCTTGTGCAAGACAGCTAATTATTCACGCAGCACATCAGACATACCCACATATGTGGCTGGTTCCGGGCGTCATATTTTTGCTCGCTGGAGGGTCGCCCTGTGTGGGCTCTAACTTTTGCATATGACCTGGGATTGAGATGATCTTTATATCAAAATCTATCATTTCGACGAGATAAAGACTATTCATGTAAATCAGTTTTCAATATGGGGCAGTCTTGGGGGCGTAATCAGCCGAATAGTGTTCTGAATACAAAATCTGAGTACTTCGAACACAACTTCGGCCTTAGAGATGAGACCGGATGACTATGGCCCAAATATCAAAGTTTTTCCTTTTGACAATACGGAACTTTCTCACTTTGAGCACTTCTCCATTTGAGGCCGTCTTAATTAAGTTCTTCGCTGTGCCAAAATCTGGTGTCAACATCTGCCAGAGTGTCAGTGTACAAAAGTAGGGGCTCTCCTTTTGCATCCCTTTACTTGTGCACGGGTAGTCAGAGCTGCGCCCACGGCCGCACTGAGCAGGGCAGAGGAGGGATGCCAGATCGCAAGACAGCCAGAGCAACGCCAAGACCAGGGGCGCAAAGGGAGCAAGGGGGCGAGGCGGACTCCCCCGGCGAGATTCTTGCCGGCGTGGCTTCCGCAGCCCTGGCAAGATCCTTGTCGGGGCAGCTTGCCTGACGCCAGCAGAGCGCGCCACCCTTGAGCCCAAGGGTTTACGATGCCATCAGCCACATCAAAACCAAGGCTTGGGAGGCACCTCCATGGTGGCATGCAGATCTTTGTAGAGATCATAAATACGCAATATTGGATGAGAACCAGAAGAAGACAATCCTTGGCGAGATCCTTGCCAAGGAAATCCACGAGACACCCGGCAAGATCCTTGCCGGGGACGACTGCGGTGCCATGGCAAGACCCTTGTCGGGCCCTGACCAAAACCCTTGCCGAGGACATCTGTGGGGCCGCAGCCAGGCCCACGTCTGCCAAGACTCCACCGCCGCTCCCATGCAGCTGCTAGCTCAACCAGCTGGGCAGGCATCTGCGTGGCAGCATGCGGCCTCCACACTGACTCAGCAAGCACCTACGTGGTGGCATGCAGATCTTCATGGAGGCTCCGCCATCACGCCAGCCCAGCAGCCAACCAACGTGGCGCTACAACGCCTCGTCAGCTCAGACGCGTGTCGGAGCTAGGCGAGGCGGCGACAGCTGGGACGAGCTTCCTTACCGTCCCTGATAAAGCAAGAGGGGCACGTAGGCAGCGCATTAAATGTGTTTGTCCGACGGTGCCAGAGGATAGACTCAGCCATGATGCACCTTTCCACCTCCTGTTTGCCACTATGGCGACCCCTTTTGTCTATAAAAGGAGGCCCGAGGTGTACTAGAGGGGGATTCAGATCTTTGGAACTAGAGAGACACCGTAGCTCGTTCAAGAACTCAAGAACGCTCAAATATACATCAAAGAAGGACTATGGTATTAGGCATCTCCGCGGCCTGAACCTGGGTAAACGATCCTTGTGCTGACTGCCAGACCTGCTCTTTGCACAACCCCGTGCTCTCCAACCGTACAAGGGATCCCAGTGACCCCATAGGTTTTGTTTCCCATTGACACAGAGTTGCTAAGACTTTGTACCTTGTAGGGATGAAGATGCTTCATCTTGACCAATTGTAGCTTGGAGCATAGTTCTTCATTTGCCAAGCTCTGGCAACTTCCTCCGTCGATGATGACCTTCACGGATCTTCCATTGGTGCCCGCCTTGCTGTGGAAGATGTGGCAACATTGATCTTCGTCTTGCTAGTGTTGAAGTGTCAAGACCTTGGATACAACGAGAGCAGGGCTTGAATCATTTTCACAAAGGACTTGGTCATCTTCATCTTCATTCACGTGCCGGTGCATGGCCACGTGCTCAATCCCTTCCATTTCTTTCTCACTCATCGAGTCATAGGTGCCGTCGTCATTGGCGATCATGGTGCACAGAGTGGGGCACTCAAATGTCTTGTGGCCTTGGCCTTGACATGTGAAGCATTTGATGAAACTTGTCTTGACGGTCTCGTCCCGTGAGTTGTAGATGATGAAGCTCTCGGCTTGAAGTTGCATGTAGTAGGAAGATGACTTGAAGATGTAGAAGTTTTCTTCTAACTTGACTTGTTGCCATTGCTTGAATAAGGTCTGGTTGAGGTAGAAGGCGTTGTAGTCATTGAAGCTTGAGTGTATGAAATGTATGTCTTCAAAGATTACATGGCATACTTGTAGTTATATTGCATTTGTCGCTCCACCTTGGTATCTTGGTGCACTAGCTCGAGGAGGTTCTTGTACGGTTTAAAACCTGCAATCTTCTTGATAGAATGGTTGAGTCCATTCAAAAATCGTGTCATGGTTTGCTCCTCTTCTTCCGTGACATTTACTCAAATTATGGCAATATCCATTTCCTTGTAGTACTCTTCAACGGACTTGGTGCCTTTCTTGAGGAGTTGCAATTTCTTGAAGAGGTTGCAACTATAGTACGTGGGTAGAAAACGCGCTCGCGTGACATCCTTCATTTGAATCCATGTTGTGATGGGTGGGTTACCTTTTGCTTCTCGCCTCTCAATGACTTGCTCCCACCAAATGAGACAATGTCATGGAACTCAAGAGATGCCATGGAAATCTTATTTTATTCTTCATAGTTGTGCAAGCGAAAGATCTTGTCAACTTTCAATGCCCATGAAAGGTAGTCTTTGGGGTCGTTGCTTCCATACAACTTAATGGTGAACTTGAGCTTGCTGTAGCATTGCTCATTATTTCGTTGTTGTTGAGGGGGATGTCTCTCTTGTCGTGGTGGAGGGTCTTGAGCCGCTTGCTCCTCGTGCTCCACTTGATTGTTTTCTCGTTGAGGTTGTGTAATTCTAGCATTGTTTCTTGTTTCTTTGTGTTCCTCAAGATGTGCAGCTTCTTCTTGTCGCTCTCGTCGGAGGGCCTCTTCTTGTAGACGTACTTGGCAGTTGTGCTCATTGACAACTCTTGTTAATTCACGTAGAGCACGTTGGGCTTCAAGGGCATGCTCCTCATGACGGTGTTGCTCTTGTTGAGGGGTCGTCTCCGTCTTGATGTTCTTGTTGGTCTTGGCGTATTTGAGCTTGCTCTTGGACTGGTGGTTCATTAGGTTGTCGCTGTAGGTGCTCATGCTCTCGGAGGCAGCCTTGTAAACCATTTCCATGGAATGGGTTTTGTGTAGCTTGATGATCTCCATGGTCTTGGTGATGTTGTGGACGTGCTCATGGAGGACTTGCTTCCAAAGAGGTGTACGGGGAATGTCGGGGATGTGGAAGAAGGGTTCACCAACAAGGCACGAATCTCCTCCATTTGGTTGGAGATCTTGTGGTCGAGGTAGTGTCTTGTATATTTCTTGGATTGTCGCAAGTCGGTGGCGAGTAGGTCCATGCGTTCGCTCAATGCTTCATTCTCTTGATGCAAAGCTCTCTACGCCGAAGAGGTGGTTCTTAGTGACGTAGTTGTTTGGGTCCTCATCTTGCTCGATGAAGAGTGGATTCGAAGAAGTAGTTAGCCTATCCATCATCTCAAGAAAGTATGTGAGTGGAAGAAAGGAACAAACTATACCAAATGTACCTTATCCGATGTTGAACATGGATCAATGATCACTCAAATTGTAGCAAGGAAATAACACAATTGGTACTGGATCTTGTCGATTTCTCACATCTACACAAAGAAGGCTTTTGGAGTAGCTTGGTGAGGGTGGTGGCACAAAATTTATGCAATTGTTAGCAAGATTCAAATAGTTTTGAAAAAGATTCACAAATTTGCAAATGTAACAAGTAGACAATAGCAAAATGTGGCACATGGAAACACACACACACAGATAGATAAATGGGGTCATGCAACCAAGGAATGAGCTCAAAATGTGGAATCCACAGAAAATGCTCTTGTTGCACAACACAAGAGAGATGCTAGTAGGATTGCTCAATAGGCGGATACCGACTTGTGCACAACCAACAAAGCAAAAATGCAACAACTTCAATCCAAGTATGCTATATGTGTATAATGTTCCGGTGGTATGATCCAAGATGATAGAGTATGACAATATTAAGTGAAATTTAGTATGATGCTATGGTTCTTACTTACAAGCTCTTTGCTTATCTTTTCTTTTGCTTGGAAGCTTGTGGGTCTTTCTCTTTGATCTCTTTCTTTGGCCACTTATAAAAAACTTCACAAACCAAGATAGCAATTGTGTGTGCGGAACAAAGATGTTACATTAGTGATGACAATATGATACCAAGATGCGCATACCAAGATGATATACAATACAAAAAAAGAGACACATCTGTGACACTTTGGCACGAACGGATTTTTTCCTGTCATGCTTATGACACTTCTATGACGATAATTGTGACAAAACCTGGTATCATCATAGATGTGGTGGGCTCCTACTATGACAAAAATCATGACATAAAATGGGCTTTTCATCTAAGCGGGCTGGAGACGCACCTGCATGACATTCTTTGGGTCGTCCATGACAGAAAAAATCATGGTAGAAGCGAGGGCGTGGAAAATTTCAAGGAGTTCCTGGTTACGGTGTGTGGTCGAAGCCGAGCAATGCATAGAGGTTTGCGTGTTTCTCTAGTATACATACACACGTGTGTGCGATGCATTGGGCTCTAACTGAACCCGAGTGAGGCGTTCGCTTACTGAACCTGAGCGATTGCACTGGCTATGTTACTGAACCCGATCGATGCCTTGACTGTTAACTGAACCTGAGTGATTCCTTCGCTACTGCTGCTATCTGAATATGATCAAACTTGCTGCCTCTTGATGAACAGTGACCGTTGTTGGGGCTTGGATTAACAGTTCCTCCTGGTGGGGTTTGGATGATAGGACCCTATGGTAGTAAAGGTCGTTGCCGCTGGATGAACAAGACCCCGATTGAGAGGAGTCCGCCACACACCCGAGCCAGTTGGGGGGGGGGATGAACAGGACCCCGTGGAGGGCTGGTTGAACAGGACCCTGTGTGGAGGGCTGCTTGAATAGTAGCCAGTGCAGGCTAGATGAACAGGACCCCGTGGTGAACAGTAGCTGGTGGAGGTTAGAGGAAATCGACGGTGGATGAACAGTAGCAGGTGGAGGCTGGAGGAAGTCGTCGGTGGATGAACACTAGTCCGTGGGGGTGTCAGGACCCCGACTCAATGCCACATCGATCTAGCATGTAACACCTCATATCACTTTGCGGCCTCACGCACGGTATTCCCACGGGTGTCGCCTTAGCTTTGCCCGGGACCGTTTGCGCCTTTTGGCACACGTATATGATAGTGTCGCTAGCATCCATATGATAAGGAGCCCGGGCTGACATGGCTAGTCGTAAACCCAAAGTGGCACAAACTTACAGGGACAGGCATCCATGACCCAGCATCGAACATGTCGGTCATCAGCGAGTGAATCCAGGCTGTAGCACTGGCTAGCAGGACTCCGGTGAACCGGGCTGTAGCGGGCTAACAGGACTGCGGTATTCATCGCGTGACATTTCCCCGAAGGGACAGACACAGGAACGAAGAAGGACACATGCCGGCCAGCCTAAGTGTTCCGGAGCAGTAGCAAGCTACCATGGCTCGGTGGAAACACTAAGAGACATTTCCCGGTAAGAGAGGCTACTAAAGATAAACAACTAGATAGTCAGATCCCACACATACCAAGCATTGCAATAACATACACACAATATGCTCGATATGTGCAAACACAACATGGCATCACAACATGACTCTACGACTCAAGTATTTATTCAATAGGCTCCGAGGAGCGAGATATTACAAACATGAGTCTCATGACCCAACATTCAGAGCATACAAATCAAAGCACAAGCGGAAGCTCAACATGTCTGAGTACAGACAACTATAAATGAAAGAGGTTGAGAAGCCTGACTATCTACCAGATCCTGCCGAGGGCACAAGATCGTAGCTGAGGTATCAAGCTAAACGTCGAAGTCCATGTGGAACTATTAGTGAGACTGAAGTCTCTCTGCAAAAACATAAATTAAGCAACGTGAGTACAAATGTACCCAGCAAGACTTACATCAGAACTAACTACATATGCATCATTACCAACAAAGGGGAAGGTGGGGTTTACTGCAGCAAGCCAGCTTTGACTCGGTGGCTATCCTGAACTACGACTGCAAGTAACTCTTTTGAGGTGGCGCACACGAGTCCACATATTCACCATATCAATACACCACTATGGATCCGCTCCCGTCTCCCTACGAGAACGCCATCCATAGCACTCACGCTTATCTTGCGTATTTTAAAGTATCCACTTTCACTTGTCTATGAACTGATATAAGCAACCCAGAAGTCCTTTACCGCGGACACGGCTATTCGAATAGATGATGTTAACCCTGCAGGGGTGTACTTCTTCACACACGCTGTCACCACTTACCGCCGTTTACACGACATGTACTCGGCAACCTTCAAGCGGAAGCCCAATGTGGGTGTCGGCCACGGCCTACCTAAACACTCGAGTCTCTAGTCCAGGTTTATCGCCTATTCGGGTTCCATCCATGAGAAGATCCGGCCGGGGTTTCGCTCACAGCCCCAAACGATGTGAACAGGGTTCCCGAGACACCAAACGGGCGCCCGGTACACCGTGCCACGTGCCTACCGCATCACAGCCCACCCCTCAGGTCAGCGCTGCCCACGGCCTCCAGCATACTACAAACACCAGAAACTACTTGCAACTCCTAGACAGAGGACAAGGGTGATTAAGAAGCCGAGAGGGTCCATTGGTTTCGGGCCCAATGCGTGGTAGTAGCTGAATCATGGATCACAAACACAGAACTCAGTTCCTGAGGACGGCTGCAATGAGACAACCCACCATGTACTCCTACATGGCCTCTCACCGCTACCTTTACCAAATCGTGTTCACACACTTAGCTCACACACAGTAGGACATGTTCACACACCTCTGATTCATTCCCGATGAATCAGACCTGACACAACTCTAAGCAGTAGCAGGCATGACAAACAAGCAAGAATGAGTAGGCACAACAGGGCTCAAATAACTCCTACTCATGCTAGTGGGTTTCATCTATTTACTATGGAATGACAGGTCATGCAGAGGATAAAGGGGTTCAGCTACCGCAGCAAGTAACAGATGAATCGTTGTTGTCCTAATGCAGTAAAAGAGAGCAGGAGCGAGAGAGTGGGATTATATTGGAATGAACAATGGTGTTTTGCTTGCCTGGCACTTCTGAAGATAACATTGAGTCTTCATCAGTGTCAACGATCACATCATCGGTGCAACGTCTATCGAGGGGGAACAACACCGGCAAACACAGAAGAAACACGATCAATGCAATGCACAATATGATGCATACTATGACATGGCAATATGAATGTGTTTTGGGCTAATGCACCTAGCTATGATTTAAATGAAGTTGGTTTGAATACATGATTCAAACTCCAACTCCATATATGATTATTTAAATGCCCTTTATTTGTTTTGTCCAAAACAGAGGACAAACATTGTTCAAACATGCATGAAAATAGTACAGATGGATAGATTGGATTTTTCTGATCATTTTTCATATATAAATTATTTAATTTGGAGTTACGGTTGAATTTCTATGAACTTTAGAAGTTTATACAATTTTCTGGAATTTTCTGAATAAAAATAAATCCAGAAAACATTGCTGCGTCAGCATGACGTTGGCATGACGTCAGCAGGTCAACAGGGGCTGGTCCGGGTCAAACCTGACCAGTGGGGCCCACTGGTCAGTGACTCAGGTGACTAACAGAGTTAATTAATTCTAACTAATCAAATTAATAGCCACGGGCCCCACTGTCAGTGTCAGCAGGGGTAATTAGTTTAACTAATTCAATTAGTACTAATCCTAATTAACTAACAGAGCTGGGCCCCACCTGTCATTGACCCAGGGGTCAAACTGGGCCCACATGGTCAGTAGTCAATGGGGTCAAACCCACCGGCGACATGACGCCGGCGAGGCCAGACGCGGCGGTGCGCATCGGGAACCAACTACAGGGGCTCTTTTGGCGCGCAGGGAGCAGCTACGGGGAGAGGGTGGAGTGGCGCATCCAACGGTGGCGGTGGTGGAGGCTGGGGTGGCCGGAGCTGCCGGCAGCGAGCTCTTTTGTGGCTGCCGGAGTTCGGGCAATCTCGGGGTGGCGTTACAGAGCATGGGAGGAGGCGTTGTGGGTGTCTACGGGTTCATGCGATCGTGCTGAGCACGATGGTGGGCTCGGGAACAAGCTGCGGTGGCTGTGGCCATGGTCACGCCATGGCCGGCGGCGAGAAGCTCTCGGCTGCGGTGGGAGATGGGGCTAGGGGGCGAGAACGGAGGGGGAGAGCACAGGAGAAGCAACGGAGGCTCACAGCGGATCCATTCGAGGCGGAGACGAGGCCGGGGACGGTCCGGAGCCGACGAATCGGGCGACGGCGACCGGCGGGTCCGAGGAGGGGAAAAACGTTGGGGTGGCGCTTCGAGGGCTTCTGGAGGGGCGTGGCTCGGTGAGGTGGGTCGAGGACGGAGTGGCGGAGCTTGTGGGCTAGTCGGGGAAGCGAGGGAGGCCCGGTGGCCGTGGTGGCAGTGGACGGCGGCGACGAGCTCCGCTCGGTGGCTGCATGCGAGAAACAGAGGAGGGGGGGAGGAGCTAGGAGAGTGAGAGAGGGAGCCAGGGGCTGTGTGGCGATGCTAGAAGGGCCGTGGCGTCGCGGTGGAAGCAGGAGGTGGCCGGGGAAGCACGAGGTGGCCGAGGCAGCGTCGGCGCCCGTCGGCCACGCGCGCTGCCTACTGGTGCGGGGAAGACGACAGGGGGGGACGCCTGGTGGGCTGGGCCGCACCGGTGGGATGCCAGCATAGGAGCTGGGCCGGTTGCTCATGCCAGGTAAGTGCTCTCTGCTCTGTTTTATTGTTCTGTTTTCTTTTATTAATATCTTTTGCCATTGTTTTGAATTTAAACAAATTCAAACAATGCCAAAAACTCCTCTGAATATTTTTATTTTGCTAGATGGACTTTTCCAAAAGCTCATAAAATATTTCAGGGGTATTTGAAATTATATTCTAATTATATGAATATAATTCAAATTCAAATAGCTAATGATTTAAATTCAAAGTCCCAAAAATAAATCCTTAAAAATGTTCAATATTTTGGTTGGGACCAGAACCCTTGCCAAAAATTATCAAACATTTAAGAAGAGAATTTTGGAACAATGAATGAGATTTTAGGGTTTTTGCCCTTCTTTTATTTAATTTTTGAGGCTTCCAAAATTCCTCAGTTCAACTTTCAAAATTTAAACATGATGCAAACACTAGGCAGCACCAGAAGCTAGGGATGTGACAACTCACCCCCACTAAACAAGAATCTCGTCTCGAGATTCAAGCGTAGGGTAAGATGAAGGGAAAACGCAAACTAGTATAATCTTCACGATCCAGGGTGCACTTCAAATGGACGTTGATTCATTCACCATCATTATCTTGATGTCTTGTTCCGAGAACTCCAACCAACATGACAACGAGAGGAGAAGGGAACTCTAGAAGGATCAATCTTCTCGAAGGTCGAACAACTCAGGATTAACTCTCGGAATGAGACATAGCAACATCTCTCGAGCTGAGAGACGAAGCACACATCCATAGGAATGGAGTGAAGCAGATGACGAAGGTTCACTAGGTAGACAACAATTGCACACTTAAAAAGGTGGTAAACGATTGTTAACGTAGCGAGGAGTTGAGTTGCCATGATACCACAACGAGACACCTTAGGAACCGTGACTCGTAGATATATCCCCTTAAGTGGCAAAAAGAATTACCTTTGATTTAGAGATCATTGAAACTCTTTAAACCAACCTAAGGCAATTCTCGAGCGATCATTTGGAGGGGGTCGGTAGAATGGCACACTCGGACTAGGATGATGTGGATTACCTTGTTGAAGACAACGTAACGGATGAATTTGCTTACCACCGGAAATGGAAGAGACCCATGGTAGAATGGCACATTGGCGGTGCAAGCTGGGAACAAAATGCAAATGCTGGGAATGATTCTGGTAACTGGGGAAGAACCCAACAATAGAGAGTGAATTCACTGTTTGAAAGGTCATAGCATTGCCGAGGAAACTGAGAGCACTATACAGTTAATGCCGACGATCAAACCTAGCACTTACGCGTGCTCTCAAGAACTTGAGCATTTCCATAATCATCAAGATTTTACCAATATCCATGTCAAGGATCCTGGCAACACAACTTGCTATCATGATGAATGATGATGGATGATGTAGATGCAAAGGAAGATAACACTTTCTCAGATTTCACCCTTGGCGGGGCCAAGGAAATAAAATCTGGATGATCGACCGAGAGACATTTAGCACTCCGCTTCTAATGCTCTCCTTAATGTGCTAGCGTAATCCATTTATTGAAATGGTCTGGTATCTAGAACATCAAGTAAGGGTCGGACTTCGGAAACACAAAAATCCATAAGGAACAACTAGGGAGTAGATCCTACGAAATCCTTATGGGGAGGTGGCCAACTTCCTCAATCAAGATATTATAATAACAGGTCTTTCGGCGGGGTGTGTTGGCCACGACATCCACTTTACCGGTTACAGAGTGACCAATATTATAATTCTTGGGAAATGTTCCAAACCATCATATCTGCCTGAGATTCAGATCTGGTTGGTGTCAGGATATTCCAGACTCATCGAGTCTAGGGAGAAAAACGAAAGTTTGCAACACAAATCGACGAGATGACGTTGCGAGATTCTCGGGGAATGAACTACGATAGTAAGCTCCAAAACATGAGCTGGTTCTGCTACAAACATGTGAACACGTTGTCCCAGACAAGCATGGCCACGTAGTAGTCTTATAATTAAACACTACCGAGTTCAGGTGGGGAACCATCATCGAGGATATCGAAGTCTTTACGCAAGTCCATGGATTAGATCCCAAGCATAGACTTCTTTTCCTTGAACAAGTCAATCAGTGGCTTAGTGTGCTAGGGACACATATAGAATGGAGGTTGCAAGTCTCCGAACCACAGAATACTTCGCACGTATGCATGACTGATTTGGGATGATTCCAAAGGAAACAACATTGACTTTCTCAAATCCACGGCGGCAAGTTGCATCAAATGCACATGAACTGGAGGAAGTCACTTCTTACATCCAAACATATGCTTCATGAGCTAGCATGAACAAATGCTTTCAAAAGTTTCCAACACTAGCTTAATGTTCAGCAAAATTATGGAGAAGACAAGGATGTTGTCGATGGGCTCAACAACAATTCATCCAGATTCCCATGGAGATGGAATTCCATAACTATGTGAACAAGGTGATAGTATTGGTCAGACCAAAGAATATAATGGTGTATGCTCGAGGAAAAACCACGAGTAAGACAACATTATGAACATCGTTGGTTCTGACTTGATTTGAGGATAGCCCACACTCAAATCAAAGGATTGATAAGACAATAGGTCCAGCAACTAATCACGAGGGTCAGTCGATGAAATATCAACTTTCTTCAACACACACATACAAAAGGATATCCCTTTGGAATGAACTAAGTTAGGCAAGCTTTTATCTTCCAATTCTCCAAGTTGTTGTCTAGCTTAACCTACTAGCTCAGGGATATCCAACACAGATTCTTGGAGAAAGGGTGGTTCACAAGAAACCAACTTGATCACGAGCTCAACATAACAGTCAGGAAACAACCCAGTAACACTTCCAAGAAGATATTTGGAAAGTCACGAACCACCGGTATGTTACTAAGCTCGAGAATAATCTTGCTTTTGAGGGCAAGACGACATGATCAAATGAGTGAGGACTTGAAATAATTCCTAACTCATTGGGCGAGGAGTGCACCAGAATAGGGACTAGGTAGCACGATCAATCTTAGAATGATGACTCAATAATCAACACGCTAAGAATGAGGTTGTTGTCCATTTAACTACCAAGCAACGGAGTTGCTAGCAGTACTTATTTCACACATCATAGTTCACCCGTCGGCATTCCGGTTGCAACAACACGGAAGCCGAGAAATGAATAATGATGGCAAGAAGTATCACTGCAACAAGAATTCATAAGAGGGTGTGCAATTCCAATGATATTCCTGATATAAAGATGGTAATACCTCAAGGTAGAACAGAACAAAAGCTGGATTAGCAATTGGATCTGTGGAGCACAACTTCTTTGACCCAATCCTGGATATGGAAGAGGTACTGGAGTTTGTTTTTCCTAGTCATTCCGTGATAGAATGGCTTGACAGACCACAAGAGTAATAGGCATCGATAAACGAATGCATGCATACTCTTGACTATTAATTGATAGACGAAGGTCAGTAGACAACTAAAGAGGGGCAACTCAAAGGAACATATAACTTTCTGAGTTGTGGATGCGTAGATTAGTATGTCGAACCAGGTTCAACATAATTCTTCCGGATAACCCATGCAGAAAGGTTGAGCTGGCAGAGTCACAATATAGCATGGAGAACTCATCGAGAGCACTCTTGTTGTCATCTTTTGGTTCAGAAGAACTCCTGCCAAGAATGGTTCATGGTATTTGGAGGAGGAATGTACCATGAACCTCGAGGACTATCACAAGGTTACTAATAACCTAAAGGAACTGGCAAACACTATCAACATGAAGTAAGTGGAGTGAATCTCGGGTTCAAGAACCCAGGAATAGAATACCTACTCCTAAGTAGCACCACGAGATGCTTTCGAGAATGATGGCCAGAATCTTCACACTGGGAACACAAAACATTGCTAGATTACTAGGTGACTCCCTAAAACACCTAGGGTCATAATAGTAGCTCCAACATATATGTCAAGGCAATAAATTACCTCAACGCACCGGTTAGTGTGCTTATTCTGACCATAAGGGACATTGGGAACGGAAAGAAAGGATTTGCAAATGCATCAGACTATTTAGAAACCTGGGATGACTCGGACAGCATAACGGCTATAAATGCTCAAAAATATTTGAGACATGCTACAAAAATGGTGGCATAGCCACTCAGAAGCACAATATCAAGGTCTCGAGATCAATAATTAACATACAGAGGTAGAAACTGAACTGAGTCTTAATTCCAACAATTCTATAAGTCTACGGATTAGTAACACGTGATCCTGATAGAAAGAAGAGATAGCCTAGTTCCTAATCCCCGTAGGAAAGATAAGATGACTCAGATCAGAAGGGCATAAGGTATAAGGAGTAAAAAGAACCTTACGTTCCATCCCACAATCAATTCCCTTATATAACTAAAGAATTTCTAGACTCAACTTCGACTAGTTTGGCTTGGTAATCCTACAGGCAGTCAAGCTCTGATACCAATGCTGTCAGGACCCCGACTCAATGCCACATCGATCTAGCATGTAACACCTCATATCACTTTGCGGCCTCACGCACGGTATTCCCACGGGTGTCACCTTACCTTTGCCCGGGACCGTTTGCGCCTTTTGGCACACGTATATGATAGTGTCGCTAGCATCCATATGATAAGGAGCCCGGGCTGACATGGCTAGTCGTAAACCCAAAGTGGCACAAACTTACAGGGACAGGAATCCATGACCCAGCATCGAACGTGTCGGTTATCAGCGAGTGAATCCAGGCTGTAGCACTGGGCTAGCAGGACTCCGGTGAACCGGGATGTAGCGGGCTAACAGGACTCCGATATTCATCGCGTGACATTTCCCCGAAGGGACAGACACAGGAACAAAGCAGGACACATGCCGGCCAGCCTAAGTGTTCCGGAGCAGTAGCAAGCTACCATGGCTCGGTGGAAACACTAGGAGACATTTCCCGGTAAGAGAGGCTACTAAAGATAAACAACTAGATAGTCAGATCCCACACATACCAAGCATTGCAATAACATACACACAATATGCTCGATATGTGCAAACACAACATGGCATCACAACATTACTCTACGACTCAAGTATTTATTCAATAGGCTCCGAGGAGCGAGATATTACAAACATGAGTCTCATGACCCAACATTCAGAGCATACAAATCAAAGCACAAGCGGAAGCTCAACATGTCTGAGTACAGACAACTATAAATGAAAGAGGCTGAGAAGCCTGACTATCTACCAGATCCTGCCGAGGGCACAAGATCGTAGCTGAGGTATCAAGCTAAACGTCGAAGTCCACGTGGAACTATTAGTGAGACTGAAGTCTCTCTGCAAAAACATAAATTAAGCAACGTGAGTACAAATGTACCCAGCAAGACTTACATCAGAACTAACTACATATGCATCATTACCAACAAAGGGGAAGGTGGGGTTTACTGCAGCAAGCCAGCTTTGACTCGGTGGCTATCCTGAACTACGACCTCAAGTAACTCTTTTGAGGTGGCGCACACGAGTCCACATATTCACCATATCAATACACCACTATGGATCCGCTCCCGTCTCCCTACGAGAACGCCATCCATAGCACTCACGCTTATCTTGCGTATTTTAAAGTATCCACTTTCACTTGTCTATGAACTGATATAATCAACCCAGAAGTCCTTTACCGCGGACACGGCTATTCGAATAGATGATGTTAACCCTGCAGGGGTGTACTTCTTCACACACGCTCTCACCACTTACCGCCGTTTACACGACATGTACTCGGCAACCTTCAAGCGGAAGCCCAATGTGGGTGTCGGCCACGGCCTACCTAAACACTCGAGTCTCTAGTCCAGGTTTATCGCCTATTCGGGTTCCATCCATGAGAAGATCCGGCCGGGGTTTCGCTCACAGCCCCAAACGATGTGAACAGGGTTCCCGAGACACCAAATGGGCGCCCGGTACACCGTGCCACGTGCCTACCGCATCACAGCCCACCCCTCCGGTCAGCACTGCCCACGGCCTCCAGCATACTACAAACACCAGAAACTACTTGCAACTCCTGGACAGAGGACAAGGGTGATTAAGAAGCCGAGAGGGTCCATTGGTTTCGGGCCCAATGCGTGGTAGTAGCTGAATCATGGATCACAAACACAGAACTCAGTTCCTGAGGACGGCTGCAATGAGACAACCCACCATGTACTCCTACATGGCCTCTCACCGCTACCTTTACCAAATCGTGTTCACACACTTAGCTCACACACAGTAGGACATGTTCACACACCTCTGATTCATTCCCGATGAATCAGACCTGACACAACTCTAAGCAGTAGCAGGCATGACAAACAAGCAAGAATGAGTAGGCACAACAGGGCTCAAACAACTCCTACTCATGCTAGTGGGTTTCATCCATTTACTGTGGAATGACAGGTCATGCAGAGGATAAAGGGGTTCAGCTACCGCAGCAAGTAACAGATGAATCGTTGTTGTCCTAATGCAGTAAAAGAGAGCAGGAGCTAGAGAGTGGGATTATATCGGAATGAACAATGGTGTTTTGCTTGCCTGGCACTTCTGAAGATAACATTGAGTCTTCATCAGTTTCAACGATCACATCATCGGTACAACGTCTATCGAGGGGGAACAACACCGGCAAACATAGAAGAAACACGATCAATGCAATGCACAATATGATGCATGCTATGACATGGCAATATGAATGTGTTTTGGGCTAATGCACCTAGCTATGATTTAAATGAAGTTGGTTTGAATACATGATTCAAACTCCAACTCCATATATGATTATTTAAATGCCCTTTATTTGTTTTGTCCAAAATAGAGGACAAACATTGTTCAAACATGCATGAAAATAGTACAGATGGATAGATTGGATTTTTCTGATCATTTTTCATATATAAATTATTTAATTTGGAGTTACGGTTGAATTTCTATGAATTTTAGAAGTTTATACAATTTTCTGGAATTTTCTGAATAAAAATAAATCCAGAAAACATTACTGCGTCAGCATGACGTTGGCATGACGTCAGCAGGTCAACAGGGGCTGGTCCGGGTCAAACCTGACCAGTGGGGCCCATTGGTCAGTGACTCAGGTGACTAACAGAGTTAATTAATTCTAACTAATCAAATTAATAGCCACGGGGCCCACTGTCAGTGTCAGCAGGGGTAATTAGTTTAACTAATTCAATTAGTACTAATCCTAATTAACTAACAGAGCTGGGCCCCACCTGTCATTGACCCAGGGGTCAAACTGGGCCCACATGGTCAGTAGTCAATGGGGTCAAACCCACCGGCGACATGACGCCGGCGAGGCCAGATGCGGCGGTGCGCGTCGGGAACCAACTACAGGGGCTCTTTTGGCGCGCAGGGAGCAGCTACGGGGAGAGGGTGGAGTGGCGCATCCAACGGTGGCGGTGGCGGAGGCTGGGGTGGCCGGAGCTGCCGGCGGCGAGCTCTTTTGCGGCTGCCGGAGTTCGGGCAATCTCGGGGTGGCGTTACAGAGCACGGGAGGAGGCGTTGTGGGTGTCTACGGGTTCATGCGCTCGTGTTGAGCACGATGGTGGGCTCGGGAACGAGCTGCGGTGGCTGTGGCCACGATCACGCCATGGCCGGCGGCGAGCAGCTCTCGGCCGTGGTGGGAGATGGGGCTAGGGGGCGAGAACGGAGGGGGCGAGCACAGGAGAAGCAGCGGAGGTCAGAGCGGATCCATTCGAGGCGGAGACGAGGCCGGGGACGGTCCGGAGCCGACGAATCGGGCGACGGCGACCGGCGGGTCCGAGGAGGGGAAAAACGTCGGGGCGGCGCTTCGGGGGCTTCTGGAGGGGCGTGGCTCGGTGAGGTGGGTCGAGGACGGAGTGGCGGAGCTTGTGGGCTAGTCGGGGAAGCGAGGGAGGCCCGGTGGCCGTGGTGGCAGTGGACAGCGGCGACGAGCTCTGCTCAGTGGCTGCATGCGAGAAACAGAGGAGGGGGGAGGAGCGAGGAGAGTGAGAGAGGGAGCCAGGGGCTGCGTGGCGATGCTAGAAGGGCCATGGCATCGCGGTGGAAGCAGGAGGTGGCCGGGGAAGCAGGAGGTGGCCGAGGCAGCGTCGGCGCCCGTCGGCCACGCGCGCTTCCTACTGGCGCGGGGAAGACGACTGGGGGGACGCCTGGTGGGCTGGGCCGCACCGGTGGGCTGCCAGCACAGGAGCTGGGCCGGTTGCTGGCGCCAGGTAAGTGCTCTCTGCTCTGTTTTATTGTTCTGTTTTCTTTTATTAATATCTTTGTCATTGTTTTGAATTTAAACAAATTCAAACAATGCCAAAAACTCCTCTGAATATTTTTATTTTGCTAGATGGACTTTTCCAAAAGGTCATAAAATATTTCAGGGGTATTTGAAATTATATTCTAATTATATGAATATAATTCAAATTCAAATAGCTAATGATTTAAATTCAAAGTCCCAAAAATAAATCCTTAAAAATGTTCAATATTTTGGTTGGGACCAGAACCCTTGCCAAAAATTATCAAACATTTAAGAAGAGCATTTTGGAACAATGAATGAGATTTTAGGGTTTTTGCCCTTCTTTTATTTAATTTTTGAGGCTACCAAAATTCCTCAGTTCAACTTTCAAAATTTAAACATGATGCAAACACTAGGCAACACCAGAAGCTAGGGATGTGACAGGGGGCTGGAGCGAGGAAGTAGACGGTGGATGAACATTAGCCCGTGGAGTCCCGTTTTGTGGTACGCCACACCCCTCCCGATGAACAGGACCCCGTTTCAACAGTAGGCGCTCCAACACAAGTTTGTTTCCTTTGTTTTATGGTGCGCCACGACCCTCCCGATCAACAACACCTCGTTTTGACCATAGGCAATCGAACACAAGTCCGTTTCCTCCGTTTTGCGGTACGCCAGACCCTTCCCGACGAACATGACCCCGTTTCGACCATATGCGGTCGAATAGATGGCTCGTTTCCTCCGTTCTGCGGTACGCCAGACCTCGTTTCGTATGTTCCGTCCAAGCCGGTTGGCTCCCAATGAACATGACATATTCCATTGCCTCCCGATGAAAATGACGCATTCTGTTGCATCTTGATAAACACGACGCATTTTCTCCGTTCCGACCCAGCCTATTGCCTTTCGATGAACAAGACGCTGTTGCTGTCGTCAGTTGCCTCTCCATGTACATGTGCCCTGGTCGTACGTATGCGCGAGTATGCATTCGAGACCCCGCCCGTATGTATGTACGTGGCCATATTTTTTGGCATCTGGATGTACGTATGTGTACATGGTTTTGACTGGACTGCCTGAACTGCTACCGCTCCTTACTTGGCCACGGTTCATCGTGGCAGACAGACCGATCGACCGGTATGTACACGGACAACGCTACGTACACTTCTACCGGGTGGGTCCCAATTGTTAGGGAGGATAAGGATGCACATCCTTGTGTGCAAAGATATAGCTGGTGGGTCCCGGCTGTCAAGGGGAGGAATCATTTTTATTTTGTGAGTAATAAGGAGGCTGTATGGTCCAGCTGTCAGCCTTGTGTGCAAAGATATAGCTGGTGGGTCCCGGCTGTCAAGATATGGTTCGAATATGTAGCTGGTTGGTCCAGCTGTCAGCCTCATAGCCTAAAGTCCTCTTCAGATGGCTGTCATTTGCTGACCACGTTGACCACGCCGCGCCTAGAGCACCAAGGCGGTGGATGATGGCGAGGCCTGGGAAGGGAACGATGGGGAGCCGGGGAAGACGCGGCACTGGATGCCCATGCGGAGGGGAGTACGAGGGTTGACTGCTTCGGCTGTGGTGTGAGGCTGCCGTCGCCGGAGAATAACAGTGTTGGTGCAACAAACCCTGGGTCTATTTCCTAGACTATGCACAGGCACGAGAAGAAGATCGCAGTGCCAATGTCAAACTGAAGCACAAGGGATCATTCCATCAAAGGACCGACGTCCAGCGCAAGAAGACCTAGAAGAGCCGGAAGAGCAAGATATTGCGAAGGGAAAACCTCCCTTGCCGGGTAGGCGAGCCTGGCAAGGATGGGGTTACCCCCGAAAGCGAGCCTTCAGGTCATCCCGTTAGGCCTGCTGGGGCTTATGGAGGCAGAATCACCCCACCGCACCACCTCATCACATTGCCCGGTGCCGATCAGTGCGGTGTCAAGCTACAAAGTGACTAAGTGGCTGCTATTCGCCACATGGCAGCCACTTCCTACAAAAAACACCTCCAAGCAACACCCGTCCTGCGACGTGTTGAGAAAGCATGCGCGAAGCTAGCAAAACAACCCGGCAGGGCCTGCCGAGCAAGCTATGATGTGACATTGAGCAGCGCATTTAATGCGCTCTGACAGCCTGCAGAGTTAGGTATGACATCACTATTCGCCATCTAATCAGTGTATAATGACTGATTTGCCACTGTGGTGACCCCTTTATCTATAAAAGGAGGACCAAGGCAATCATAGAAAGGGTTGGCTAATCTAGACCCTCACACAGTCATACGTGTGTAGTCATTCTTGCCCCGAGGAAAACCCCGCTGGGCGAGCGTGCAATGCTCCCCACCATTTTTCCACCATCAACCCACCAAAGTAGGAGTAGGGTTTTACGCCTCACGGCGGCCCGAACCTGGGTAAAGACTTCCCGCGTGATCTCTATTATGTTGTTCCACGCTCCTCTACTCTTTGTGCAACATGCCAACCCCTCGCCGAACCAGAAATGGACTCTTGGTCCCATAGGTGGTCGTGGTTCCCCACGACATCTTTGGTGCGCCAGGTAGGGGGGTCACTTGCGCGAACCAGAAAGCATGAGCAGCGCGTCATCTTCATCGCCATTTTCATCGTTGATGGCTCCATCGACTTTGGCACCCAAGAACAAACCTGGTGTTGCAGCTCATCTGTCCACCTCGAAGGCTCCGCCACCCATGGCAGCCAACGCCGTGGGGAATGCGGAGGAATACGAGGATGTGGGCGCTGTGGGGGATGCAGTCAGCACAGGCGATGTTGTCACCACCTCCCCCGCGGCCGAAGCAAGAGCGGGAGACACCGGAGGAGAGCAGCATCAACAACATCCCAGTGGTCATTCTCCATGAGGTACGAATGAAGGGGTTATTTCATCTATACCTCTTCCCCTCACCGAAGGGTACAACCACAGTGGTGGCACCCGGTATAAGGCGAATCGCCACTGTCGGTGTCAAAACCGGAGGATCTTGGGTAGGGGGTCCCGAACTGTGCGTCTAAGGCGGATGGTAACAGGAGGCAGGGAACACAATGTTTTTCCCAGGTTCAGGCCCTCTTGATGGAGGTAAAACCCTACGTCCTGCTTGATTTATTCTTGATGATATGAGTATTACAAGAGTTGATCTACCACAAGATCGGAGAGGCTAAACCCTAGAAGCTAGCCTATGGTATGATTGTATGTTGTCCTACGGACTAAAACCCTCCAGTTTATATAGACACCGGAGAGGGTTAGGGTTACACAAGGTCGGTTACAAAAGAGGAGATATACATATCCGTATTGCCTAGCTTGCCTTCCACGCCAAGTAGAGTCCCATTCGGACACGAGAAGAAGTCTTCAATCTTGTATCTTCATAGTCCAACAGTCCGGCCAATGGTTATAGTCCGGCTGTCCGGTTACCCCCTAATCCAGGACTCCCTCGGTAGCCCCTGAACCAGGCTTCAATGACGACGAGTCCGGCGTGCAGATTATCTTCGGCATTGCAAGGTGGGTTCCTCCTCCGAATACATCATAGAAGAGTTTGAATAACAGGATAGTGTCCGACCTTGCAAAATAAATTCCACATTCCACCGTAGAGAGAATAATATTTCCACAAATCTTAATCTGCTGACACGTTTTGGCAACATGAAATCATGCCATGGCTCGGTGATTATTTGAACCGTTTTTCTTCAACCAGCTCCACACACAACGCGAGGCAGTTTCTTGACACGTCTTTTCAAAGCAGAGATCGTGTCCCGTAATTACGGGATTCTCATGAATACGGTCGTGGGTAACCCAACCGGGCCTAGGACTCCTTGATTTTAGGCAAGTCCAAAATGGCTACTAGGAGGACGCTTGATATTCACCCTCTTTATAAAGGGGCAAGGCTTTTACTTTTTCCCTCCCGTGCTCAATCGAATCCTTCACCAGCCTTGAGTTCTAACACCCAAAGCCCAGGTCAGGTGCTTTGGACCTTCAATCATGTCCGGATCTAGCCTTCAAGGCCGGTGGATGCCCTCCTCCGTTACGGAAGAGGATATCAAGAAGTTGAGGGAGGCCAGATACCTGACCGACGAGGTTTCGCATCGGCTGCCTGCCCGAGGGCAGGTCGTCCCTACTCCCGAACCCAACGAGAACGTTGTGTTCAACTCCCACTTCCTCCGAGGTCTAGGCCTCCCTCTGGATCCATTCGTTAGGGGTTTGATGTTCTATTACGGGCTAGATTTCCACGTTCTAGCCCCGGACTCCTTTCTCCACATCTCGGCATTTATTGTCGTATGTGAGGCCTTCCTCCTCATTACCCCTCACTTCGGCCTGTGGCTCAAGACCTTTTACGTGAAGCCGAAGATGCGAGTGGCAGCATGTAGCGTGCAGAGGTGCATTAATAAGCAAGATCCCTAGAGCTCCATGGCCAAAGGGTTCCTTTCCAGAGGTGTCCGGATTATGGCAACGGGAGTGGTTTTACATCACAGCTCCCAGAAGTGCCAAGTGGGTGGCTGCCCCTGCTTTCCGCTCGGGCCCTCCACCACAACTGATGTCATGGATTAGCAGAGGGCTGAGCTGGGGTACAGCCAAGGACGTGCCTATACTGCAGAGCCGCATTCAATATCTCTTCGAAGGAGATTTCAGTCTGGTTATGGTGGTGCAAGTCATGCTGGTTCGTCGAGTCCAGCCTTGCAAACGCTGGCCCCTCCGCATGTGGGATTTCAACCCAGAAGGACCGCGCACTATTCAGAATTTCCTCGGCCTGACGCACGAGGTGATGTATAAATCATTCTTCGAACCCCAAATAGAGTGTCCGGATACTACGGAGAACGTGGGCCTGAGCAGCAACCGCACTGCCGACCAAGTAAGTAATCCTCTAGCCGAACACACCGTCTATCATTTATTATGATGTCATTCTGAGAAATTGCTCTTTGACCAGGACTGGCTAACAAAGGCAAAGATGATTCGGTGTTCGGCCCCCCTTCCTGAGGGTTTGGACAATCCGGTACTAGAAAAGATGCTCGAGCTAGCACCTTGCCTAGAGCCCTCAAAGGAAGATAAAGGGGGGAATAATGAGGGCGAAAGCGGGCCCCCATTGCTACCAATTCCCACCGAGGGAATGAGCGCCTCCGTGAAGGAGGATAACCAAGGGGAATAATCTGACATTCTCTTGCCCAGGGGAAGGAAGAAGACCGCATATGAAGATCCGGAAGCCAAGGCTTCCAAGCGGGAGAAGAAATCTCCACCAGAGGGTCCGGCCCCGGAGGGTGCTCTTGCCACACAAAGTCCGTGCGGAGATCAACCCTCTAACGAGCTGTAAGTTATCGAAAAAAATACTTGATAGTAAAGATATTCTACCTTTCCTCCAAGGAAAATAACCTAAGCATTTATCTTGTAGTTCGGATCTCAGCCCTTCTCAGCAAAGCTGCTCTTCGGGGATCTTCTTTCAGAGATGATGGAGAACAAAACGCCTCCCCCGGACTCCTCCACTCAAGAAGCGAGCGACCTTGAAGTGTCATCTCGGAGGGCTTCCCCAGATCGGGTGATGCCAAAAGATAATCCTATGGTCACCCGAAGTCCCCAGTATCCGGCTCTTGAAGAGAGCAAACGGAAGAGTCCGGCACCGTCTGGTATGCGGTCGGACGTACTAAGGGAGCTGTTGGAGCGAGCGGCCATCTTAGAAGAACACCGTATGTTGATGGGTACGGTGATGGAAAGAATTTCGTCCGCCGAAAGCAGATTGCATGGAGACTTTATGAGTCTACTGACGGGCTTTGAGGTACGTGAAATAATATACTTTTTGATAGTATCGCACATTTTTAGGTGTGCCCTGTGTAGATAGTAGCCCCTGAGACTCTGGTTGTCGTCGAGAACGGCGGCGAATAGAGGATTGTAGTCCCAGGTAATAACCAAACCGCCTTTATGTGCAGGTGGCAGAAGCTCTGGCGGCTAGCCGGACTAATGAGTTTGCCGAACTAAAGCGGCAACTGGATGCGGCAGATGCCGACATTGAGCTTGTTAACAAGCGGCTTGACGAGGCACAGGGTAAGTGACGTTTTCTGGTGAATGCCAGTATCTTTAATATGTTGTGACTGCAGATGGAGCTGCCACCATGGAGACCCTTCGGGCGGAACTTGCCCGAGCTAAAGAACAAGCAAGGAGTAGTAATGCGGCTGCTTTGAAGGCGGCCGAAGAGTTAAGAGCCGAGAAGGCCGCGCATTGCGATAGCAAAGAGAAGATGGCTAACATGGCTGTAAAGTTAAAAGACACTGCTGACCGTTGCCAGTTCCTTGAAGAAGAGAACCGAGCGAAGGCGACGGACCTCGAAAAGGCCACGATGGCGGCCAAAGACACCTGCTCTGCCATGAGGGAAAAGAAGGAAGAGTTGCGTGAAGGTGGTGATATTGTGGCTGGGAAACCCTTTTTGCTGCGGAGGAAGTTCGGAGATCCGCAGTATGCCCCTCTGGGTCGGCTGTGGAGTTCGTAGATGCATATCTGGATTTGACGGCGAGTGTTGTCGATGTGGCCGAATACTTCTGAGATCAAACAGATCGTGAAGTGGACAAGCTATTCTGGTTGCAGTTTAATGTTCCAGAGCGTCCGCTTCCACTAACTGATCTACTTGCCGAATGGGCCGAACTCAATAGATTGTCCGGACTCGCCATGAGGTCCGTCGTAGATCATCTGTGGCCGGAAAAGCCGAAGCCGAACAACTATTTCAGCTTAGTGCAGCAGTTCCTTGGAGCGGTGCCGTGCATCAATGCGATGAAGAGGTCGGCGTGCATAGAAGGCTCGCGGATGGTCCTTGCCCATGTCAAAGCATACTAGGCGGAGATGGATGCCACTACTATTGTGACACAGGGTTCGGCCATAGGCCGAGTGGCTGCCGAGCACTATTTCAAAGAAGTTCTCGAGGGTTCTCATTTGATAGAAGCCAGTGCTCGAAGAATATTATGTCTGAGTGACATGTATTCCCATTGTAAAAACAATGTTTATGAAGTTTATTAAGGCTGGATTTATACTTTTGCATGAAAGTAATATGATGCCTCCTGTGCGGCCATTTATGTATATATGTATATAACCTGAAAGATTGTAGTCGTCGGCTTCAACCCCCACGCATATAATGTGGAGGTGCTCGCAAAAAACATGCGTTCACACTTAACCCAACGTCTTGGTCCTATTAAGGAGGTGCTATCGGAGCGAGCGAGGCAACCGGACTATAATGCTTTAGCACTTTCACTTAGCCATAGGAGTTTGACGATGGGGCTACTATATAGCCCCTGGTGGCTCTGCACTCTCCCGAATTCGGGGTGCGTACATGCCTCTCCAGGAAACGGCCCTTTGTTAAGGTGGAGGAATTCTAACATTCCGATAGGTCATCGAGTGGTTGACCAGTCTCATGCTATATCATGACAGTCAGTTTTCGGCTTTATCTACCGAGGTGCTCGTCCGTTTGAACCGGGGCACAATCGCAGTAGTTCTCCTGGTGCCGCCTTAGCCGATAGAGTGGAACGTAAGGCAGCAAAACACAGGAGCTGGGCAAACCCAACATTTGACCAAAGACAATGATTCGGAGCTGATGCATATAAGGCCAAACTCGCGACGCCGAACACTCCCTAAGGTATTCGGTCTTTGTGGTGTAAACCGGGCCTAAACAGTGCCCTTTGTAAGAAGCCCCTGGTGTCCAGGTACGTGAATTATTCTGACGTGGCCACATGCTAAGACGTTAGCATCCTTCTCAATAGTACTGAGAATCGAGCGATGTGTATCAACAAGAGACAGTAAGAAAGGTTTACGCAGGGTCTTAATCTAAAAAGAATCCTTGGAACGGGTCCTTGCTGCACGTCTGCGCCTGTATCTCCGTTGTGCCGTATCCTGGATGGGTGTAGCACGATGGTCATCTGTAAAAGAGAGGAACTTAGGTGAGAAGTTGTCGTGCAAAAAGGTAGGGTATATTAAAGAAACCATGTACAATTCAAAATGAGCAAAATTGCCACTTGTTTATGCGTGTGGAGCCCCTTGTTTTTATAACAGGGGTGTGGCCGTCGAACCTGTATGGATTACATATAGCTGCGCCGAACTCGTCTAACCGTGTCCGTGGTCTTGACGACCTACCAAATGCTTTAGTTGGTGAGGCCGTTTTAGTGTGCGGCTGCCAAGGCAGTCGCACTCTCTTCGGCGCGCAAGGATCGCTCAATATTTCCACTTACTGTAATGATGTCATGTGGACCGGGCATCTTAAGCGTGAGGGAAGCGTAATGCGGTATTGCATTGAAGCGAGCGAAAGCTTCGCGTCCGAGTAGTGCTTGATAGCCACTTTGGAATGAAGTGATGTGGAAGGTTAAATTTTCGCTACGGAAGTTATCGGGGAAGCCGAATATAACCTCTAGTAGCAGGGAGCTCGTGCAATGAGCCCCTAAGCCTGGACTTACTCCTCTAAAGGTATTTGCTGTGGCGAATTTTTGTTGGGTCTATCCCCATTTTGCGGACTGTGTCCTGATATATCAGGTTTAGACTGCTGCCACCGTCCATCAGGACTCGTGTGAAGAGGTATCCGTCAATTATTGGATCTAATGTCAAGGCAGCCCATCCTGCATGCCGGATACTTGCCGAGTAATCCTGATGGTCGAAGGTGATCGGTTGAGACGACCAGTGGCAGGACTCCGCGGTGATCGGCCCTTGGGCATATTTCTCTGGAGTGCCGCTTTGTTTCTCCCCTTGATAACGTGTAACACGTTTACTGTTTTGACTTTTGGTGGAAATTTCTTTTGTTCCCTAGTGCTTTGCTTGCGAGGCTCATCCTCATCTTCGCTTGGTGTATCCTGCCCCTTATGTTCGGCGTTGAGCTTGCCGGACTGCTTGAAGACCCAACATTCTCTATGGGTATGATTTGCGGGTTTATTGGGGGTGCTATGGATCTGACATATTTGGTCTAGAATTTTTTTAGGCTGGACAGTTCATCTCTGGCGCCTTTAGAGGGCGGCTTTTGTTGACCTGGCCGAGAGCTTCTGAATTCGGTGTTTACCGTCGTGCTCTTCGGGCTGTCTTCTTTATCTCGGCGCTTATTATTTTTGCTGCGTTGTGATTTCCCGTTTCCATCTCTAACTTCGGATGTACTTGGGTCGCTGGTGCTGCATCTGGCTAGCCAGCTCTCCTCACCCGCGCAAAAGCGGGTCATAAGTCTTGTTAATGCTGCCATTGTTCTCGGCTTTTCTTGGCCGAGGTGTCTGGCAAGCCATTCATCGCGGACGCTATACTTAAAAGCTGCCAAGGCTTCGGCGTCCGGACAGTCGACTTTTTGGTTCTTTTTAGTAAGAAACCTGTTCCAAAGCTTTCGGGCTGACTCTCCGGGCTGTTGAGTTATATGACTCAATTCGTCCACGTCCGCAGGTCGGACATAAGTCCCTTGAAAATTTGCCCGAAAAGCATCTTCGATCTCTTCCCAGCTTCCAATGGAGCTTTCGGGGAGGCTTTTAAGCCAGTGCCGAGCTGGCCCATTGAGCTTGAGTGGTAAGTACTTGATGGCGTGGAGATCATCTCCTCAAGCCATATGGATATGGAGGATATAGTCCTCAATCCAGACCCCAGGGTCTATTGTTCCATCGTATGCCTCTATGTTTACGGGTTTGAATCCCTCTAGAAATTCATGGTCCAGCACCTCGTCGGTGAAACATAGGGGGTGTGCGGCACCCCTGTATCTGGGTGTACCGTTGTGTTCGGACGTTTGTTGTGTTGCATCATATGCTGGAGCACGCTTGCGTGGTCCATAGATGGATCTGGTTGTGCCATTCTTTCGATACAAGCCCTCGCGTGGATCGCGTATTGGTTTATGTGCGGCGTTGTTTGCCGCTCTATGTTGGCCGTGAGGTCGTCTATCCGGCCAGATGGCCATTTTCATTTTTGGTTGCGGGGGATCTAAGGCCTCCTCATCGTATTCAGGTAGCAACTTCCATTTCGGGTAGCTCTTGGTGTGGCAATTACCGCCGTACTTCGCTGTTGTGTTGAGTACTTTACTCCATCTGATTTTGAGTGTGTCTTGCGTAGCCTTGAGCCTTTGCTTCTGCTTTTTTATACTCCTCGCGGTGGCAACAAGCCTTTGATGGGCATTCTGTTGCTCCGTGTGTCTGTCCGGTGTGATGTCGTCCGGACTATTATCTTTGAAGAGTCGGGTTGTTCGGTTTGATTCTCCATGTTGCCGTGGTCCGGTGATGGTTCACCCTACTCTAACACTGGGTCTATATGATCGTTGTTTCTACCGAGGCAGGATTTGGAGCGGCGCTTACGCCGCCGATTTGACTGCTTCTCGAGGGGACAACCATTCGTTGCGTCCTTTCGTTCCTTGTCGTCATTTTCTTTTGGTGTGTCCACCATGTATACGTCATGTGATGAAGTGGGCGTCTAGTGCCCTGTGGGCAGTGGTTCCTGTTCGTCTCCTGCATCATCGTCCATACCGTCGATGTCTTCGGAGTCAAAGTCGAGCATGTCGGTTAAGTCATCGACAGTGGCTACTAAGTGGGTGGTGGGTGTGTGGCGAAGTTCTTGTCATCCGCATCCCAATCCTGCCGGACATAGTTCGGCCAGGATTCTCTTGACAAGGCGAATGACCTTAATGAGTTCAGTATGTCGCCAAAGGGCAAGTGCTGAAAAACATCCGCGCAGGTAAACTCCATGGTCGGCGTCCGATCGGATTCGATAGGAACGGGCGCAGGCGGTTCGGAGTCCGTGGCCGGAGAAGGATCCGGCAGTTTGACAACACGACTCTCGTGAAGGGTAAGGTCGATATTCGGCTCGATCGCCGCTGAGGATACGGCCTCCGTGACGGGGTCTATCCACCCGTCCATGGATGGCACAACTATCTCTGAATTGAGGCTCGGAGCGGCTACTAGTGCGATCTCCTGAATACGGTCCGATGGCAGAGCTAAATCGTACCCATCGTGACCGCGTGGCGCACAAGGCCGGGGCTCGAATCCGTCGGAGATCAAGTCTCTACAGGCATCGTCCGTGTTATTTAAGCTTTAAAACCTGACCTGGTGGCCAGGGGCATAACTTTCGATCTGATCCAGATGGCCAAGCGAGTTGGCCTGCAGTGCGAAGCCGCCGAACGCAAAGATCTATCCGGGGAGGAAAGTCTCACCCTGGACCGCATCGCTCTCGATGATCGTAGGAGCCATCAGGCCTAACAGTGATGACACAGAGCAACTCTCAATGAGAGCACCAATGTCAGTGTCAAAACCGGCGGATCTCGGGTAGGGGGTCCCGAACTGTGCGTCTAAGGCGGATGGTAACAGGAGGCATGGAACATGATGTTTTACCCAGGTTCGGGCCCTCTTGATGGAGGTAAAACCCTACGTCCTGCTTGATTTATTCTTGATGATATGAGTATTACAAGAGTTGATCTACCACGAGATCGGAGAGGCTAAACCCTAGAAGCTAGCCTATGGTATGATTGTATGTTGTCCTACAGACTAAAACCCTCCGGTTTATATAGACACCGGAGAGCGTTAGGGTTACACAAGGTCGGTTACAAAGGTGGAGATATACATATCCATATTGCCTAGCTTGCCTTTCGCACCAAGTAGAGTCCCATCCGGACACGAGACGAAGTCTTCAATCTTGTATCTTCATAGTCCAACAGTCCGGCCAATGGTTATAGTCCGGCTGTCCGGATACCCCCTAATCCAGGACTCCCTCAGCCACCCTCCGGCCGCCAGAGCTTCGTGCGAAACCGCAGGACTCGCGCCTCCCCCGGAGTGAGTGGACCTGACCACTATGCCCAATGGAGCCACTGGCCCCCAAGCACCTTCACCACATCACCGCGCCATCTAAGTGGTTGGCAAACAACAGCGAGGGTGCGATGCAGTCGCCACCGGCACCGTCAAAAGCCGGGCGACGGTACGATCTACATCATCATGACCAATGCCGAGCACTGCTACGGAGGCCATGGCGCGGGCCCAGCTGTTGTTGATGTTCCTACCGGCAGCCGATCAGATGGATGAATGGAGTGCCACCATTCAGAGTTTGATTGGCTTTGCGGAGGCTGGGGCTCACAGCGAGCTGGCCCGATGCGGCCTCCCCAAGCAACAACAATGGCTCGCACTGCTAGCTGTACGGAAGGTGCCACCCCCACTGTGCAGGCCCCACCATGGCAATCTGCGCGGGAACCGCAGAATCAAGAACCCGACGACATCTAGATGGCCTCTTCCGACCCATGACCACGTCCAGGCCAACGACGAGCCCCGGAGGATAGGCGGAGGGGAGGCGCGTGCGTCTTCGTCGAGCGACGCCGCGACGACCACCGTCGGACCAATGGGTGTGATGGCCCCGATGTCGATGAGCCTGTGCTCGAGGATGGGTGCCCTGCCTTTACTAGTGAGCTGGGGCAAGTCCGTTGGCCATCCGCTTGCACGTTCAAGCCAGAGATACCTGAGAACTATGATGGGAGGCTGAACCCGGCAGAGTTCCCAATCATATACACCATTGCTGTTCAAGCTGCCGGAGGAAGAGATGAGAAGGTGTTTTCCAACTACTTCCCATTGGCACTCAAATCCAATGTGAGGTCTTGGCTGATGCACCTGCCGGAGAACTCCATATCGTCATGGGCTGACCTGTGCCATGAGTTCATTGTCGCCTTCACGGGCGGACATCAAGAACCAGGACGGCCCAACGACTTGCAGCTTCTCCAATAGAAAGGAGGAACTCTCTGCAAGTATTTGTGGAGATTCAGCAGAGTCCACAGAAATATCCCAAATATCCACCCGACGACTGTGATAGCTTCCTTCCAGTCCAATGTGCGCAACTGTATGATACGTTCCCAAATGAATGTTCAGTTGCCCAAGACTGTGAAAGAGCTTTAAACCTTGGTGGATAAATGCGCTCGGGTGGAGGAGGGAAGGAAAGTCCCTGGAGAGGAAGATTGCGTCAACATCGATTTAGAGGATGACGATGAATCCCCCAGCTAGAAGAAGAACAAGAAGCGCAACAAGAGGCGCAAGGATAAGGCAGTGATTACCATTGAAGGATCATGCATGCTTAGTACCGGCAAGATGGCTAAGGCCGAAGCCCTTGGCAAGGAAGCTATCGCGTGCGCTGACTGCCGGGAGGGTACGGCTACCTAGAGAGCTAGGAAAGGAGATGGGTCATAATGCAAGATTCATCAGACCAAAGGCCACGATCTCCAAGTGTGTCATCGGGTTGAGCCACTCAGCAGGAGGCAGAGGGCTGAATACGAGAAGCATGATAAGGAAAAAGGTTAGAATGGCACTGGCGGGAAGGGCGGGGTGGTGAAGCAAATCGCCCCTACAAGGCTTTTCGGAACCAAAGAAAGACCGCTAGGGGCCGAGAGAAGGAAGTTTGCAATGATGAGTGTGATGGAGAGGATGAAGAGGAAACCAAGGAGTAGGAATTCCAAAAGTCCACTGACGCCATGTGCATTGACGGGGGTGCATCTTTGCACTCCTCTCACTGCCAACTTAAACGGTGGGCGTGTGAGGTCAATGTCATGGAGCCAGCGGCAGAGTCTCGAAAGCCGCTCAAATGGTCACGCACGCCCATCATCTTTGACGAAGAGGACCATCCTGACTGCACCACCGCGGTAGGGTGTTTGCCATTGTTGGTCTTGCCAACAATCCGCAACCTCAAAGTCACAAAGATGTTGGTTGACGGCGGGTGTCGATGTCAAAACTGGCGGATCTCGGGTAGGGGGTCCCGAACTATGCATCTAGGCCGGATGGTAATAGGAGGCAAGGGACACGAAGTTTTACCCTGGTTCGGGCCCTCTCAATGGAGGTAAAACCCTACGTCCTGCTTGATTAATATTGATGATATGGGTAGTACAAGAGTAGATCTACCACAAGATCGAAGAGGCTAAACCCTGTAAGCTAGCCTAAGGTATGATTGTTGATGTGTATGTTGTCCTACGGACTAAAACCCTCCGGTTTATATAGACACCAGAGAGGGTTAGGGTTACACAAAGTCGGTTACAATGGTAGGAGATCTTCATATCCGTATCGCCAAGCTTGCCACACTTGTTAATGCTATGAGTTCGGGGTGCCACACTTGTTAAAGTGTTCGGACTTCTCACACCATATTGAGGGGTAATAAATCCCCTGGCGTATTTTGGCCTTACCAACGTGTACGGGTGCAACATGTCGTTAAGGAACATATATAAAGAAAAAAGGTAATGCAAAAAAAGACGAAAGCTATGCATTGTTTATTAAAAAGGGATGCGATCAAAGCAGAACGACACAAATAATGCGATAAGTGAAAGGTTGGACTAGTTAACATGTTCGTTCTAGGGGCAAGCTGCGGAATAGTATGCGGAACAGGTATACTGCTCGTGATAGAGACCACCTAAGAGTTCCGTAATGCGGCGTGGCTTGTCTGCTTCCCTGGTTCTTGCATCGGTTGTGTGGCAATTGAACTGCCGAACAGGCCTTCCGAAGGATGGAGTCCTGAAAGTAAGAGAAAATTAAAAAATCGGCAGCCCCTGGTACAGTTTAAGCCATGTTTCGGGCATGCCGTGATGGTGCCCCTCCCCCTGTACCCATGGTATCACTAGAGCATAGTTATGTACGCGAAGTACTGGCGTCGCCTTTTTGCGAGGGTTGGGGTTGGGGCCGCATTGCTACGCCTGCTCGGGTCGTGCCAGGCGGTCTTGTTGTAGGTTACTCCGGGCGCGCTTGACGTTGTCCGGTCGTTTAGTGGCCGGACTGGAGAACTGCCTGGAGAGGCTGCTTTGTACTTCCGCTGCAAGGGCCGCCATGTGCTCCTCCGTTCGGAGGGAGCGTTTGGTGTTTCCATTAACCATAATTACTCCTCGTGGGTCTGGCATCTTGAGCTTAAGGTATGTGTAGTGCGGTACCGCATTGAACTTGGCGAATGCGGTTCGCCTGAGCAGTGCGTGATAACCACTGCGGAACGGGACTATGTTGAAGATTAACTCCTCGCTTCGGAAATTATCCGGAGATCCGAAGACCACTTCAAGTGTGACTGAGCCTGTACAGTTGGCCTATACACCTGGTATTACGCCTTTAAAGGTCGTTTTTGTGGGCTTAATCCTCGAGGGATCTATGCCCATTTTCCTCACTATATCCTGGTAAAGCAGGTTCAGGCTGCTGCCGCCGTCCATAAGGACTCTAGTGAGATGAAATCCGTCAATAATTGGGAACCAATGCGGCGAATTCGCCATGACGGATGCTAGTGGGATGGTCCCTTCGATCAAAGGTGATCGGGCAGGAGGACCATGGGTTGAACTTTGGGGCGACTGGCTCTACCGCGTATACGTCCCTTAACGCGCGCTTCCGCTCCCTTTTGGGGACGTGGGTTGCATATATCATGTTCACCGTCTGCACTTGTGAGGGAAAACCCTTCCGTCCACTATTCTTTGGCGGCCGGGGCTCCTTGTTGTCATCGCTATGCAACCCCTTGTCTTCATTTTCGGCGTTTAACTTGCATGCCTGCTTGAACACCCAACAATCCCTATTGGTGTGATTAGCCATCTTTTCGGGGGTGCCATGTATCTGGCACAAGCGGTCGAGTATTCGGTTCAAACTGGACGGGCCCCTAGGATTCCTTTTGAATGGCTTTTTCCGCTGACCGGATTTAGAGCCTCTGAATCCGGCATTAACTGCCGTATCCTCAGCATTGTCGCCGTTAATGCGGCGCTTCTGCTTGTTGTGACGTGACCTGCCACTACTGTCCCTGGTGTCCGAATTACCAGGGTTCTTGGTCATATTGTTGCTACGAGCAAGCCAGCTGTCTTCTCCCGTGCAAAAGTGGGTCATGAGTGTCGTGAGTGCTGCCATATATTTCGGCTTTTCCTGTCCAAGGTGCCGGGCCAGCCACTCGTCACGGATATTGTGCTTGAAGGCTGCTAGGGCCTCAGCGTCCGGACAGTTGACTATTTGATTTTTCTTTGTTAGGAACCGTGTCCAGAATTGCCTGGCCGATTCCTCTGGCTGCTAAATTACGTGACTTAGGTCATCGGCGTCTGGGGGTCGCACATAAGTGCCCTGGAAATTGTTGAGGAATGCGGCTTCTAGGTCCTCCCAACAACTGATTAATCCTATTGGCAAGCTGTTAAGCCAATGCCGAGCTGGTCCTTTAAGCTTGAGTGGGAGGTATTTGATGGCGTGGAAATCATCGCCGCGGGCCATGTGGATATGAGGGAGATAATCCTCGATCCATACCACAGGATCTGTTGTGCCATCATATGATTCGATGTTTACGGGTTTGAAACCCTCGGGGATTTGATGATCCATTATTTCGTCTGTGAAGCATAGTGGGTGTGCGGCGCCTCTGTACTAGGCTATATCATGACGTAGCTCCCGTGAGCTTTGTCTATTGTGTTCGGCCCTGCCGAATTTGTGGCCGGCATGACGGTTACCATCTCGAGCCATGGGCTGCCCCCGCAATCCGTAGATCGATCTTGTTTGCCTTGCCTTGTCCTCCAACATATCTCGTAAGTCCGGCACATATTCCCGTGCCTTGGTACGGGGTGCGTCTTGAGTGGAGGGCCGAGAGGCCTCTCTGTCGCGGCCACGAGGTGGCCGGTCGGCCACATCAAGTGCTTCCTCCTCTAATTGGGGTAGCAACCTGCACTATGGGTAGCTCTTGGAGGGGCGCTCGAGTTTATGCTCTTTGGCCGCAAAGACTTCAGTCCATCTGTCGACTAGCAAACCTTGATCAGCTCTACGCTGTTGCTGTTTTTTCTTGAGGCTTCTTGCCGTGGCCATAAGCCTATGTTGAAAACGCTCTTGCTCGACGGGATCCTCTAGCATGACGAATTCATCGTCATTGAGGCTTGCCTCTTCTTCGGAGGGAGGGATATAATTATCGTCCTCGACCTCTCTGTTTGCCGCTCTCTCATGAGGGCTGGTTTCTCCATCCTCCTGTGCTAAATCTTGCTGGAGGGGGTTTTCTTCGGCACTTTCCGGAGTATTATTATCTCCCGTGATGGAATCACCGTATTTGTTTTGGCGGGATTTTGAGCGGCGCTGCTGACGCTGGAGCTTAGGCTGTTTCTTGGAGGGGTCATCCTCCGCTGTTCCGTCGCCATCTCCTTCTTTTGGGGTGTCCACCATGTAAATGTCATATGACGAGGTGGCTTTCCAGGGCCTAGTAGGCGCTGGTTCTTCATCATCTCCTTCATCGGCGTCCATACCGTCGATGCCTTCGGAGTCAAAGTCGAGCATGTCGGTTAAGTCGTCGACAGTGGCTACAAAGTGGGTGGTGGGTGGGCTTTGAATTTCTTCATCGTCCGTACCCCAACCTTGCTGACCGTAGTCCGGCCAGGGCTCTCCTGATAAATAGAGAGACTTCAGTGTCTTCAGGATATCATTGAAAGGCGAGTGCTGAAAGATGTCCGCGGCAGTGAACTCCATGATCGGCGCCCAATCGGATTTGATCGGCAGGGGCGCGGAGGGTTCAGAGTCCGGTGAGGAGTCCGGCTCCTTGGAGTCACGAGTCTCGCAGAGTACGGGGCTGGTGTTCGGCTCAATCGCCATTGGGATCGCAACCCCGAGGTGGCGTCCAACCGCCCATCCTCGATCGGCGCAGTTGGCTCCGAATTAAGGGTCAAAGCTGATGCGGGTGCGGCCTCCAGGGCACTGTTCGGCGGCAGAGCTAGATCATGCTCGTCGGGACAGTGCGGCGCACTTGGCAGTGGCTCGAATCCGTCAAAGATCAAGTCCCTGCGGATGTCAGCCGTGTAGTTTAAACTTCCAAATCTGACCTGACGGCCAGGGGCATAGCTTTCGATCTGCTCCAGACGGCCAAGTGAATTGGCCCGCAGTGTGAAGCTGCCTAAGACGAAGATCTGTCCGGGGAGGAAGGTCTCACCCTGGACTGCATCTCTATTGATAATCGTAGGAGCCATCGAGCCTGACGGTGATGACACAGAGGAACTCTCAATGAAAGCACCAATATCGGTGTCAAAACCGGCGGATCTCGGGTAGGGGATCCCGAACTGTGCGTGTAGGCCGGATGGTAACAGGAGGCAAGGGACACGAAGTTTTACCCAGGTTCGGGCCCTCTCGATGGAGGTAAAACCCTACGTCCTGCTTGATTAATATTGATGATATGGGTAGTACAAGAGTAGATCTACCACGAGATCGAAGAGGCTAAACCCTGTAAGCTAGCCTACGGTATGATTGTTGATGTGTATGTTGTCCTACAGACTAAAACCCTCCGGTTTATATAGACACCAGAGAGGGTTAGGGTTACACAAAGTCGGTTACAATGGTAGGAGATCTTCATATCCGTATCGCCAAGCTTGCCTTCCACGCCAAGGAAAGTCCCTTCCGGACACGGGACGGAGTCTTTAATCTTGTATCTTCATAGTCTAGGAGTCCGGCTGAAGGTATAGTCCGGCTATCCGAACACCCCCTAATCCAGGACTCCCTCAGCGGGGCCCTCTTGAATTTGATTTCCCCAAAGGTTATCAGCAAGCTTCAGATAGCAGAGGAAGAACTAAATGTCACTGGCACATTTCAACGAGTTAATCCCTGCAGGAGTCATCCTAAGGGAAAGATCACCTTGCCAGTGACATTTGGGGAGAATTGAACTACCATACTGAAAATGTTGTGTTTGATGTGGTCTACCTCCCCCTGCCGTATAATAGGATCCTTGGACGCCCAACTCTAGCAAAATTCATGGTGGCATCTCACTATGCGTACAACACCTTGAAGATGCCAGGGCCGGTGGGAGTCATTTCTATTATGTCAGATGAGAAAGATGCAATTATTTGCGTGGATAAGATGTACCGGGACGCGGTCGCGGCAGATGCCGCGACAGCAGTAGTTCCCGCCAAGGAGAATAGATGGAAAAAGAAGAATAGCAGAGACACCAGCAAGGAATCTAGGAAGCATACCTCTTCGGAGTGTGCTACGCCTGTTGATGACATGCGGGAGAGCTCCAACAGCAAGAGATCCAAGGTTGCTCCACCACATATGAAAAAGGTCCTGGGATGTCTGACTGGCGTTGATGGTACCTTCTCTATAAGTGCCACCCTTGATGACAAATAGGAAAGTGTGCTCATTGCCTTCTTGTGGGTGAATATTAATGTGTTTGCCTGGCAACCATCTGATATCCCCGGCGTTCCCAGGGAGGTAATCGAGCACCACCTTGCTGTCTGCCCACATGCCCGACCCGTCAAGCAGAAGGCTCGAAAGCAGGCCTTGGAAAGGCAGCAGGTCATTGCCGAAGAGATTAAGAAGCTTGAGGCAGCTGGTCTGGTTAGAGGAGTACTACATCCGACATGGTTAGCAAAACTAGTGGTCGTGTGCAAGGCTAACGTAAAATGGAGGCTTTGCATAGATTTCATAGATCTCAACAAAGCTTGCCCGAAGGAACCATTTCCCTTGTCGCGCATCAACCAGATTGTGGACTCCACTTTAGGTTGTATGGTTAGAGGAGTACTTTCTAGACGCATACTCTGGGTATCATCAGATCTTCCTGTCCAAGGAAGACGAAGAGAAGACCTCGTTCATGACCCCATGTCGTACGTACTGCTTTGTACGCATGCCTTTTGGGTTAAAGAGTGTCGGGTCCATGTTTGCAAGAGCAGTCCAAATTGGTTTTGAACCACAATTGCATAGAAACATTGAGGCTTATGTGGATGATATTGTGGTCAATACCAAGGAAAGATTAACACTCATCCAGGATTTGGAGGAGCCATTTGCTAATCTGCGCTAGATCAACTTGAAGCTAAATCTAGAGAACTGTGTGTTTGGCATTCCCTTTGGCAAGCTACTTGGGTTCGTCGTGTCCCATCATCGGATTGAAGCCAACCCCGATAAGATCAAGCCTATCGAGTAGATCCAGGCACCCAGGACAGTCAAAGTTGTGAGGCTGTCAGAACCCTTATCCTAAGTCACACCGATCTAGCATGCAACACATCATATCACTTTGCGGCCTCACGCATGGTATTCCCGCGGGTGCCACCTTACCTGGCCTGGGACCGTTTGTGCCTTTTGTCTCACGTATATGATAGTGTCGCAAGCATCCATATGACAGAGAACCCGGGCCGACATGACTATCTGTGAATCCAAAGTGGCACTAACTTACAGGGACAGGCATACATGACCCAGCAACGAACGTGTCGGTCATCAACGTATGAACCCAAGTCGTCGCAAGCTACAAGGACTTAAAGGAACAACGCGTGACATTTCCCTGAAGGGACAGAAACAGGAACTAAGAACAACACATGTCGGCCAGCCTAAGTGTTCCGGAGCAGTAGCAAGCTACCATGGCTTAGTGGAAGCACTAGGAGACACATACCAAGCATTTCAAAATCAAACACACAATATGCTCAATATGTGCAAATACAACATGGCATCACAACACAACTGTATGACCCCAAGTATTTACTCATAAGGCTCCGAAGAGTCATGCACAGTAAGAATTACAATCATGGGTCACATGACCCAACATACAGAGCATAGAGGCAACAGAAGCATAAACATGTCTGGGTACAGACAACTACAAATGAAAAGGGCTGAGAAGCCTGACTATCTACAAGACCCTCCGAAGGGTACAAGATCGTAGCTGAGGTAACAAGCTAAACATCGAACTCCATGCAGAACTACTAGTGAGACTGATGTCTCTCTGCAAAAACATAAATTATGCAAACGTTAGTACAAATGTACCCAGCAAGACTTATATCAGAACTAGCTACATATGCATCAATATGAACAAAGGGGTGGTGGAGTTTAACTGCAGCAAGCCAACTTTGACTCAGTGGCTATCCTGAACTACGACTGCAAGTAACTCTTTGGAGGTGGTGCACACGAGTCCACATATTCACCAAATCAATACATCACTATGGATCTGCTCCCGTCTCCCTACGACAACGCCATCCATAGCACTCACGCTTACCTTGTGCATTTTAGAGTATCCACTTTTCACTTGTCTATGGACTGTATAGGCAACCCAGAAGTCCTTTACCGCGGACGCGGCTATTTGAATAGATCATTTATAATCCTGCAGGGGTGTACTTCTTCACACATGTTTCCACCACTTAGCGTCTGCGCATGACATGTGCTCGGCAGACTTCAAGCGAAAGCCAACGTGGGTGTAGACCACAACCTGACTAACCACACAAGTCCCTAGTCCAGGTTTATCGCCTATTCAGGTTCCATCCAAACGGAGTCTGGCCGAGGTTTCCACTTACGGCCCCGAATGATGTGTGCAGGGTTCCCGACGCACCAAACGGGTAACTCGGTACACCGGGCCACGTGCCAACCGCATCACGGCCTACCGCTTGGGTCAGTGCTATGCACGGCCTCCAACATACTACAAACACCAGAAACTACTTGCAACTCCTGGACAGCGGACAGGTGGGTTAATAAGTCGAGTGGGGTCATATTTCAGGGTCCAACGTGTGGTAGTAGTTGTTCATGGATCACAAACATAGAACTCAGTTCCTGAGGACGGTTTCAATGAGACAACCCACCATGTACTCCTACATGGCCTCTCACCGCTACCTTTACCAAATCATGTTCACACACTTTAGCTCTCAACAGTAGGACATGTTCACCACATTCCAATTCATCCCCGATGAATAGGAACTGACTCAACTCTAAGCAGTAGCAGGCATGAAAAACAAGCATGAATGAGTAGGCACATCAGGGCTCAAACAACTCCTACTCATGCTACTGGGTTTCATCTATTTACTGTGGCCATGACAAGTCATGCAGAGGATAGGGGTTCAACTACCGCAACATGTAACCGTTGAATCGTTGTTGTCCTAATGCAGTAAAAGAGAGCAGAAGAGAGAGAGTGGGATTGTATCGGAATGAACAAGTTGGTTTAGCTTGCCTGGCACTTCTGAAGATAGTATAGTTCTTCATCGGTGTCATCGATCTCATCATCGGAACCACGTCTACTAAGAGGGGACAAATACCGACAACATAGAAGGAACACAATCAATGCAATGTAAAAATATGATGCATGAATGTGACATGGCAAAATGAGTGTGTTGAGCTAATGCAACTAAACCCAGAAGGGTTTGAATCAATTTGAACCAAGGGTTCAAATTCCAACTCAAGTTATGAATTTATGAAGCACATTATCATGTTTTGATCTAAACATCAATTTTAAGTTGCTTTGTCATGCATGAAAATGGTACAGATGGATAGATAGAATTTTTTTGATCATTTTTCATATATAAATTATTTCATTTGGAGTTACGGTTGACTTTCTATGATTTTGAGAAGTTTAAATCATTTTTTGGAATTTCCTGAATTAGTTTAAACACGGAAAAACATTATTGGATCATCATGACAGCAACATGATGTGACCAGGTCAACCGTGGCTGACCAGGGTCAAACCTGACTAGTGGAGCCCATTGGTCAGTGACCCACTGGTTAAGCCCAGTCAAAACGAGTGCTGACTAGTTTTGACCCGCCTGTAGGGCCCGCTGTCAGTGGCAGTGAGGTGGCTAAACAGTGGGATTAGCCCCTAATGGCTGTGCCACATCGGTGTGGTTACGTCGGTGATAACCCGATGCGGAGGCGATCGCCGGCCCGCCGTTTCTGGCCACAACTGATCGCATGGCTAGTTGTGTTGGAGAGGCCATGGTGCGGCGCATCCAGTGGTGGTCGTGGGGATGCCGGGGACGACATGTAGAGGCGGCGGTGGAACTCGGTTGTGTGCGGGTGCTGCGCTAGGGATCACTACCGAACTGCCTTGGCTGCACGTCAGCGCCAGGGTCACTCTAGGGCACGCTCGTTTTATGACGGCAGCGAACAGAGCATAGGGAGCATGCGTGCCATGGCAATGGCGGAGATGAGCTTCGGCTCGTGAGGGAAGGGAGCTAGAGGGCACGGGAGGACAGGGGAGAAAGGGGAGTAGACGCGATGGCTCACAGCGGATCCGGCAGCGTTGTCAGAGAGCTCGGGAGAGGTCTGATGAGGGCAGAACGGTGAAGGCGATCTTGGCGGCTGAAGCTTCGATACAAGGCCGGGGACGATGATACGGGGCTTCCAGCGTCCCATGAGTTGGCGGAGACGACGAGAATGTCGAGGCGGAGCTCTCAGACACGCCGAGAGGTCTAGGGGGATGCGGTGGCTACACGAACGGAGATAGCAATCTTGCGGTGGCTTTGGCCATGGCGCGGAGCGGATGAGGGAGAGAACGGGGGAGAGGGAGAGCGATCCAGACGGTTCTGGGGGGGGGGTAGCGTGGCGTCTCCAGGAAGCGGCGAAGCAACTGGTAGGCAGGAGGTGGCGGTGTGTGCACGCGCGCGGCGAGCACGCGCTCGGCATCCTCCCGGCAGCAACTTGAAGACGATGGTGCTGTGGGCCTCGTGGGCTGCTACAGTAATAGGCCAAGGTAAGTTCTTATAGAATTATTTTCAATAGGCCTCAAATGCTTTCAAGATTATTTGGACATTTAAAATCCTTTATAGAATTTAAATGTACAAATTCAAATACTTATGATTTAATTCAAAAATCCAGAGTGTCCTAGAGAAGTGTGCACCATTTTTGGCAGAGGTTCTAGACCAATTCAAAAATGCTGAACATTTATGAAGGGCATTTTGGGTTCATTTAAAAGATTTAATTTTGAGCCTAGTTGAATTTCATTTGCTACTAGGGTTTAACAGTCCCCATTTCAAATCCATCTGAATTTTAAACATGATGACATGATGATCAAGCGAAGACAATAGGGGATGAGCTAGGGCTGTGACAACTCACCCCCACTAAACAAGAATCTCGTCCTGAGATTCGATACGTGAGGTAAGAAGACAGAGAGGACACGGAACTGCCACAGTCTTCACGATTCATTGCATTTCTCGAAGATGTTGATTCATTGCTTCAAATTGATCTTGACGTCTTTGCTTTCGAGAACTTCATCCAACACGACGACCACAGAAAGAAACTCTACAGGAATCGATCTCCTCGAAGGTCGAGCACTCAGGATCAACTCATGGAGAGAGACGTTGAAACATCTCTTGAGCTGAGACACAAAACACACATCGAGAGCAATGGCAAGAGGTATATGACACTGGTTCGATTGGGTAGGAAAAACTACCATGCTTATGATGATGATGCATGGTTTCAAGATAGTGAGGACATAATCGCCATGATTCCATAACAGGGCACCTTAGGGAAGGTGACTCGTAGAATTACTCCCTTAAGTGGCAAAAAGAATTACTTTTCACATAGAGATCATTGAGACTATTTATACCAGCCTAAGGCAATCACAATCGATCATTTGAAGGAGTTAAGAAGAATGACATACTCGGACTAGAATGGATGATGTGGACTACGCAATGGTTGATTTTGCTTATCATCGGAAATGGATGGGACCCATGGTAGGACCACTTTTGAAGATGATCCTGAACTAGAATTACTAAGAAGGCAGCCCATAGTGAAATGGCACAAAGACGGGTGCAAGTTGGGAACAAAATGCAAATGCTGGGAATGTTCCAGCCATCATATCTGCCCGAGATTCAGATCTGGTTAGTAACAGGATACTTCAGACTCAACATGTCTGCAAAAGAAAGTTTGCAACACAATTCGATGAGATGACGTTGCGAGATTCTCGGGGGATGAACTACGGAAGCATGCTCCAAAACATGAGATGGTTCTGCTACACACCTGTGAATGCGCTGTCCAAGACAGGCATGACCACGTAGTAGTCTTACAGCAAAACACTACTGAGTTCTAGTTGGGAAGCATCGTCGAGGATATCGAAGTCTTGTGCATGATCTAGAATTAACACAATAGAATCCTTTTCCTTGAGCGAATCAATCAGTGGTTTGGTGTGCTAGGGAATACATATGGAGTGGAGGTAATTAATCTACCAAACCATAGAATACATTCGCACATGCATAACTGACTTGGGATGGTACCAGAGGAAACAAGAACAATCTTTCTCGAACTCACAGCGGCAACTTGTACCAAATGCACATGAATTCAAGGAAGTCACTTCTTCCATCCAAGCATAAGCTTCATGAACGGAACACGAAGGCATTGCTTACAAAGTTCCCAACACTTGGTTGATGTTCAACATGAATCATGGAGGAGACAAAATGATGTTGATGGGCTCGACAGCAACTCATCGGAATTTTCCATATCACTGGAATTCCACCATTATGTGAACAATGTGATAGTATTGCTCAGACCAAAAGATGTAATGGTGTATGCTCGAGGAACAACCACGAGTAAGACAACATTACGAATATCGTTGGTTCTAATTTGATTTGATGATAGCCCACACTCAAATCAAGGTTTGGACAAGACGATATATTCAACAACCGACCACGAGGAACAATCGATGAAGATATCATCTCTCTTCAACACACACACAAGGATATCCCTTAGTTATGAAGTAAGTCAGGTAAAGCTTTTATCTTCCAATTGTCCAAGTTATTGTTTATCTTTTCCGACTAGTTCAGGAGTATCCAACACAGGTCCTTGAAGAAAGGGTGGTTTATAGAAAAGCCAACTTGATCACGAACTCAACATAGCGGTCAGGTGACAACCTGTTAATACTTCCGAGAAGATATCCGAAAAATCATGAATCACTGATATGTCTCTAAGATCGAGAACAATCTTGATTTTCAGAGCAATACGATATGATCAAAAGAGGGAGGGATTAGGACAATCCTAACTCATTGATCGAAGAGTGCACCGGAAATAAGGACTAGGTAGCACGATTGATCTTAGGATGATGATTCAATAACGAGAACGCTAAGAGTGAGAGTATTGTCCATTAACTACCAAGCAACGAGGTTGCTAGGAATATTGCTTCAAACATCACAGTTCACTTGTCGGCATTCTGGTTACAACAACACGGGACCGAGGAATGAATAATGATGGCGAGAACTATCACTACGTCAAGAATTCATGAGAGGTGGTGCAATTCTCATGACATTCTTGACAAAAAGATGGTAACACTCCAAGGTAGATTAGAGCAAAAGCTGGATTGGCATTTTGATCCACGAAATACAACTACTTTTGTCCAATCCTCGAAGTGTACAAGGTACTGGAGTTTGTTTCTCCTAGTCATTCCGGAATAGAATAGCTTGATGGACCACAAGAATAATAGGCATCGATAGCACGAATGCACAACTACTCCTGACTATCGACTAATATAAAAGGGTCAGAATGCAACTAAAAAGGGACAACTCAAAGGAACATATCACTTTCTGAGTTGTGGATGCATAGATTTGCATGTCAAACAAACCTCAACATATTTCTTCCGGATAACCCATGCAGAAAGGTAGAACTGGCAGATTCACAATGTAGAGTGGATAACTCATCAAGAGCACTCTGGTTGTGATCTTTTGACTCGGAAGAACTTCTGCCATAAGCAATTCATGGTATTTGGAAGAATGATATACCACGGACCTCGAGGACTATCGCAAAGGTCACTAATATCCTAAAGGAGCTTGCAAACACTATCAACATGAAATAAGTAGGGTGAATCTCGGGTTAAAGAACCCAGGAATAGAATGCACACTAACTAAATGGCATCACATAATGCTTTCAAGAATGACGGCCAGAATCATCACACTGGGAACACAAAACACGGCTATATTACTAGGTGACTCCCTAAGACACCTAGGGCCATAACAATAGCTCCAACATATATGTCGAGGCAACAGAGTACCTCAACTCACCGATTAGTGTGGTTAAACTAGCCCAAAGAAACATCGGGAATGGAAAGAAGGGAGTTGCAAATGCATTCGACTATTTCAAAACCTGGGATGACTCGGACAACATAATGGCTATAAATGCTCTAAAAGATTTGAGACATCCTACAAAATAGTGGCATGACCACTCAACATCACAATATCAAGGTTCTGAGGCCAACTATGAATATACGGAAGTAGTAGAAACTGAACTGAGACTTGAGACCAACAATCCTAAGAGTCTACAGATTAGTAACACGTGATCCTCATAGAAAGAAAAGAAGCCTAGTTCTTAATCCCTGTAGAAAAGAAGAGGCCGACTCAGATCAGAAGGCATAAGGTATATGGAGTAAAAAGAGCCTTACGTTCCCTTCCACAATTAATTCCCTTACATAACTAAAGCATTTCTAGACACGACTTCGACCAGTTTGGCTTGGTAATCCTATAGGCAGTCAGGCTCTGATACCAAAGCTGTCAGGAACCCGACCCTAAGTCACACCGATCTAGCATGTAACACATAATATCACTTTGCGACCTCACGCATGGTATTCCCACGGGTGCCACCTTACCTGGCCCGAGACCATTTGCGCCTTTTGGCTCACGTATATGATAGTGTCACTAGCATCCATATGACAGAGAACCCGGGACGACATGACTAGTCGTGAATCCAAAGTGGCACTAACTTATAGGGACAAGCATACATGACCCAACAACGAACGTGTCGGTCATCAACGTATGAACCCAAGTCGTAGCAAGCTACATGGACTTAAAGGAACAACGCGTGACATTTACCTGAAGGGACAGACACAGGAACAAAGAAGCACACATGCCGGCCATCCTAAGTGTTCCGGAGCAGTAGCAAGATACCATGGCTCAGTGGAAGCACTAGGAAAAATTCCCCATAAGAGGGGCTACCAAGAATAAACATCTAGATAGTCGGATCCCACACATATCAAGCATTTCAAAATCATACACACAATATGCTCGATATGTGCAAATACAACATGGCATCAAAACAAAACTCTACGACACAAAGTATTTATTCATAAGGCTCCGAAGAGTCATGCATAGTAAGAATTACAATCATGGGTCACATGACCCAACATACAGAGCATACAGGAAATAGAAGCATAAACATGTCTGGGTACAGAAAACTACAAATGAAAAGGGTTGAGAAGCCTGACTATCTACAAGACCCTCCCAAGGGTACAAGATCGTAGCTGAGGTAACAAGCTAAACGTCGAAGTCCATGCAGAACTACTAGTGAGACTGAAGTCTCTCTGCAAAAACATAAATTAAGCATACGTGAGTACAAATGTACCCAACAAGATTTACATCGGAACTAGCTACATATGCATCAATATCAACAAAGGGGTGGTGGAGTTTAACTGCAGCAAGCCAACTTTGACTAAATGGCTATCCTGAACTACGACTTCAAGTAACAATTTTGAGGTGGCGCACACGAGTCCACATATTCACCAAATCAATACACCATTATGGATCCACTCCCGTCTCCCTACGAGAACGCCATCCATTGCACTGACGCTTATCTTGCGCATTTTAGAGTATCCACTTTCACTTGTCTATGAACTATATAGGCAACCCAGAAGTCCTTTACCGTGGACGCAGCTATTCTAATAGATCATTTATAATCCTGCAGGGGTGTACTTCTTCACACATGTTTCCACCACTTAGCGTCTGCACATGACATGTGCTAGGCAGACTTCAAGCGAAAGCTGACGTGGTTGTAGACCACGACTAGACTAACCACACAAGTCCCTAGTCCAGGTTTGTCGGCTATTCAGGTTCCGTCAAAAGGGAGTCCGGCCGAGGTTTCCATTTACGGCCCCGAACGATGTGTGTAGGGTTCCCGTGGCACCAAACAGGCGACTCGGTACACCGGACCACGTGCCTACCGCATCACAGCCTACCCCTTGGGTCAGCACTGTGCACAGCCTCCAGTATACTACAAACTCTAGAAACTACTTGCAACTCCTGGACAGAGGACAGGTGGGTTAATAAGTCGAGCGGGGTCATATTTCAGGGCCCAGTATGTTGTAGTAGCTGTTCATGGATCACAAACACAAAACTCAGTTCCTGAGGACGGTTTCAATGAGACAACCCACCATGTACTCCTACATGGCCTCTCACCGCACTACTAGGAAAAGGCCTACTAGTGGCGCACCTGTTTTCGCTACTAATGGCGCACTACAGGTGCGCCACTAGTAACAATTTTTTCAAAAAAATGATTTTTTTGAATTTTTTTTCCATTTTTTTCTTAATCTCAGGTCACTAGTGCACGGCCTCCAGTATACTACAAACTCTAGAAACTAC